>NW_026872072.1:0-149532 GCF_033458585.1 Syngnathus typhle
TGCGCATTAAGAAATGACCACCTCCAACGTTTGGTTATGTTTTATAAGCATTTTTAATTGTATTGCTTAAATCGCATTTTCTCGCGAGCTGAGCGCTTTTTCTGAATTGTGCCGCTCCCGTCACTCTGGTTAGGTTGGCATAAAAAAAAAACGCTCTCGGGTGCTTTAGAGTGCCGAGTTTATCACTGCGCATGGAAGAAATGACCACCTCCAACGTTTGGTTTATTTTTATAAGCATTTTTAATTTTATTGCTTAAATCGCATTTTCTCGGCGAGCTGAGGCGCTTTTTCGAATTGTGCCGCTCCCGTAACTCTGGTTAGGTTGGCATCGAAAACAACGCTCTCAGGGTGCTTTAGAGTGCCGAGTTTATCACTGCGCATGAAGAAATGACCACTTCCAACGTTTGGTTTATGTTTATAAGCATTTTTAATTTTATTGCTTAAATCGCATTTTCTCGGCGAGCTGAGCACTTTTTCTGAATTGTGCCGCTCCCGTCACTCTGGTTAGGTTTGCATCGAAAAAAAACGCTCTCGGGTGCTCTAGAGTGCCGAGTTTATTACTGCGCATTAAGAAATGACCACCTCCAACGTTTGGTTTATGTTTTATAAGCATTTTTAATTTTATTGCTTAAATCGCATTTTCTCGGCGAGCTGAGCACTTTTTCTGAATTGTGCCGCTCCCGTCACTCTGGTTAGGTTGGCATCGAAAAAAACGCTCTCGGGTGCTTTAGAGTGCCGAGTTTATCACTGCGCATGAAGAAATGACCACCTCCAAAGTTTGGTTTATGTTTTATAAGCATTTTTAATTTTATTGCTTAAGATCGCATTTTCTCGGCGAGCTGAGCGCTTTTTCTGATTGGTGCCGCTCCCGTCACTCTGGTTAGGTGTGCATCGAAAAAAACGCTCTCGGGTGCTTTAGAGTGCCGAGTTATTCACTGCGCATGAAGAAATGACCACCTCCAATGTTTGGTTTATGTTTAATAAGCATTTTTAATTGTATTGCTTAAATCGCATTTTCTCGGCGAGCTGAGCGCTTTTTCTGAATTGTGCCGCTCCCGTCACTCTGGTTAGGTTGGCATCGAAAAAAACGCTCTCGGGTGCTTTAGAGTGCCGAGTTATTCACTGCGCATGAAGTAATGACACCTCCAACGTTTGGTTTATGTTTAATAAGCATTTTTAATTTTATTGCTTAAATCGCATTTTTCCTCGGCGAGCTGAGCGCTTTTTCTGAATTGTGCCGCTCCCGTCACTCTGGTTAGGTTGGCATCGAAAAAAACGCTCTCGGGTGCTTTAGAGTGCCGAGTTTATCACTGCGCATGAAGAAATGACCACCTCCAACGTTTGGTTTATGTTTATAAGCATTTTTAATTTTATTGCTTAAATCGCATTTTCTCGGCGAGCTGAGCGCTTTTTCTGAATTGTGCCGCTCCCGTCACTCTGTTAGGTTGGCATCGAAAAAAACGCTCTCGGGTGCTTTAGAGTGCCGAGTTTATCACTGCGCATGAAGAAATGACCACCTCCAACGTTTGGTTTATGTTTTATAAGCATTTTTAATTTTATTTCTTAAATCGCATTTTCTCGGCGAGCTGAGCACTTTTTCTGAATTGTGCCGCTCCCCGTCACTCTGGTTAGGTTGGCATCGAAAAAAACGCTCTCGGTGCTTTAGAGTGCCGAGTTTATCACTGCGCATGAAGAAATGACCACCTCCAACGTTTGGTTTATGTTTTATAAGCTTTTTAATTTTATTGCTTAAATCGCATTTTCTCGGCGAGCTGAGCGCTTTTTCTGAATTGTGCCGCTCCCGTCACTCTGGTTAGGTTGGCATCGAAAAAAACGCTCTCGGGTGCTTTAGAGTGCCGAGTTATTCACTGCGCATGAAGAAATGACCACCTCCAATGTTTGGTTTATGTTTAATAAGCATTTTTAATTTTATTGCTTAAATCGCATTTTCTCGGCGAGCTGAGCGCTTTTTCTGAATTGTGCCGCTCCCGTCACTCTGGTTAGGTTGGCATCGAAAAAAACGCTCTCCGGGTGCTTTAGAGTGCCGAGTTTATCACTGCGCATGAAGAAATGACCACCTCCAACGTTTGGTTTATGTTTTATAAGCATTTTTAATTTTATTGCTTAAATCGCATTTTCTCGGCGAGCTGAGCGCTTTTTCTGAATTGTGCCGCTCCCGTCACTCTGGTTAGGTTGGCATCGAAAAAAACGCTCTCGGGTGCTTTAGAGTGCCGAGTTATTCACTGCGCATGAAGAAATGACCACCTCCAATGTTTGGTTTATGTTTAATAAGCATTTTTAATTTTATTGCTTAAATCGCATTTTCTCGGCGAGCTGAGCGCTTTTTCTGAATTGTGCCGCTCCCGTCACTCTGGTTAGGTTGGCATCGAAAAAAACGCTCTCGGGTGCTTTAGAGTGCCGAGTTAATCACTGCGCATGAAGAAATGACCACCTCCAACGTTTGGTTTATGTTTAATAAGCATTTTTAATTTTATTGCTTAAATCGCATTTTCTCGGCGAGCTGAGCACTTTTTCTGAATTGTGCCGCTCCCGTCACTCTGGTTAGGTTGGCATCGAATAAAACGCTCTCGGGTGCTTTAGAGTGCCGAGTTTATTACTGCGCATTAAGAAATGACCACCTCCAACGTTTGGTTTATGTTTTATAAGCATTTTTAATTTTATTGCTTAAATCGCATTTTCTCGGCGAGCTGAGCACTTTTTCTGAATTGTGCCGCTCCCGTCACTCTGGTTAGGTTGGCATCGAAAAAAACGCTCTCGGGTGCTTTAGAGTGCCGAGTTTATTACTGCGCATTAAGAAATGACCACCTCCAACGTTGGTTTATGTTTTATAAGCATTTTTAATTTTATTGCTTAAATCGCATTTTCTCGGCGAGCTGAGCACTTTTTCTGAATTGTGCCGCTCCCGTCACTCTGGTTAGGTTGGCATCGAAAAAACGCTCTCGGGTGCTTTAGAGTGCCGAGTTTATTACTGCGCATTAAGAAATGACCACCTCCAACGTTTGGTTTATGTTTTATAAGCATTTTTAATTTTATTGCTTAAATCGCATTTGTCGTCGGCGAGCTGAGCACTTTTTCTGAATTGTGCCGCTCCGTCACTCTGGTTAGGTTGGCATCGAAAAAAACGCTCTCGGGTGCTTTAGAGTGCCGAGTTTATTACTGCGCATTAAGAAATGACCACCTCCAACGTTTGGTTTATGTTTTATAAGCATTTTTAATTTTATTGCTTAAATCGCATTTTCTCGGCGAGCTGAGCACTTTTTCTGAATTGTGCCGCTCCCGTCACTCTGGTTAGGTTGGCATCGAAAAAAACGCTATCGGTGCTTTAGAGTGCCGAGTTATTCACTGCGCATGAAGAAATGACCACCTCCAACGTTTGGTTTATGTTTAATAAGCATTTTTAATTTTATTGCTTAAATCGCATTTTCTCGGCGAGCTGAGCACTTTTTCTGAATTGTGCCGCTCCCGTCACTTTGGTTAGGTTGGCATCGAAAAAAACGCTCTCGGGTGCTTTAGAGTGCCGAGTTTATTACTGCGCATTAAGAAATGACCACCTCCAACGTTTGGTTTATGTTTTATAAGCATTTTTAATTTTATTGCTTAAATCGCATTTTCTCGGCGAGCTGAGCACTTTTTCTGAATTGTGCCGCTCCCGTCACTCTGGTTAGGTTGGCATCGAAAAAAACGCTCTCGGGTGCTTTAGAGTGCCGAGTTTATTACTGCGCATTAAGAAATGACCACCTCCAACGTTTGGTTTATGTTTTATAAGCATTTTAATTTTATTGCTTAAATCGCATTTTCTCGGCGAGCTGAGCGCTTTTTCTGAATTGTGCCCCTCCCGTCACTCTGGTTAGGTTGGCATCGAAAAAAACGCTCTCGGGTGCTTTAGAGTGCCGAGTTATTCACTGCGCATGAAGAAATGACCACCTCCAAACGTTTGGTTTATGTTTAATAAGCATTTTTAATTTTATTGCTTAAATCGCATTTTCTCGGCGAGCTGAGCACTTTTTCTGAATTGTGCCGCTCCCGTCACTCTGGTTAGGTTGGCATCGAAAAAAACGCTCTCGGGTGCTTTAGAGTGCCGAGTTTATTACTGCGCATTAAGAAATGACCACCTCCAACGTTTGGTTTATGTTTTATAAGCATTTTTAATTTTATTGCTTAAATCGCATTTTCTCGGCGAGCTGAGCGCTTTTTCTGAATTGTGCCGCTCCCGTCACTCTGGTTAGGTTGGCATCGAAAAAAACGCTTTCGGGTGCTTTAGAGTGCCGAGTTATTCACTGCGCATGAAGAAATGACCACCTCCAACGTTTGGTTTATGTTTAATAAGCATTTTTAATTTTATTGCTTAAATCGCATTTTCTCGGCGAGCTGAGCACTTTTTCTGAATTGTGCCGCTCCCGTCACTCTGGTTAGGTTGGCATCGAAAAAAACGCTCTCGGGTGCTTTAGAGTGCCGAGTTTATTACTGCGCATTAAGAAATGACCACCTCCAACGTTTGGTTTATGTTTTATAAGCATTTTTAATTTTATTGCTTAAATCGCATTTTCTCGGCGAGCTGAGCGCTTTTTCTGAATTGTGCCGCTCCCGTCACTCTGGTTAGGTTGGCATCGAAAAAAACGCTCTCGGGTGCTTTAGAGTGCCGAGTTATTCACTGCGCATGAAGAAATGACCACCTCCAATGTTTGGTTTATGTTTAATAAGCATTTTTAATTTTATTGCTTAAATCGCATTTTCTCGGCGAGCTGAGCGCTTTTTCTGAATTGTGCCGCTCCCGTCACTCTGGTTAGGTTGGCATCGAAAAAAACGCTCTCGGGTGCTTTAGAGTGCCGAGTTTATTACTGCGCATTAAGAATGACCACCTCCAACGTTTGGTTTATGTTTTATAAGCATTTTTAATTTTATTGCTTAAATCGCATTTTCTCGGCGAGCTGAGCGCTTTTTCTGAATTGTGCCGCTCCCGTCACTCTGGTTAGGTTGGCATCGAAAAAACGCTCTCGGGTGCTTTAGAGTGCCGAGTTTATTACTGCGCATTAAGAAATGACCACCTCCAACGTTTGGTTTATGTTTTATAAGCATTTTTAATTTTATTGCTTAAATCGCATTTTCTCGGCGAGCTGAGCACTTTTCTGAATTGTGCCGCTCCCGTCACTCTGGTTAGGTTGGCATCGAAAAAAACGCTCACGGGTGCTTTAGAGTGCCGAGTTTATTACTGCGCATTAAGAAATGACCACCTCCAACGTTTGGTTTATGTTTTATAAGCATTTTTAATTTTATTGCTTAAATCGCATTTTCTCGGCGAGCTGAGCACTTTTTCTGAATTGTGCCGCTCCCGTCACTCTGGTTAGGTTGGCATCGAAAAAAACGCTCTCGGGTGCTTTAGAGTGCCGAGTTATTCACTGCGCATGAAGAAATGACCACCTCCAACGTTTGGTTTATGTTTTATAAGCATTTTTAATTTTATTGCTTAAATCGCATTTTCTCGGCGAGCTGAGCACTTTTTCTGAATTGTGCCGCTCCCGTCACTCTGGTTAGGTTGGCATCGAAAAAAAACGCTCTCGGGTGCTTTAGAGTGCCGAGTTTATCACTGCGCATGAAGAAATGACCACCTCCAACGTTTGGTTTATGTTTTATAAGCATTTTTAATTTTATTGCTTAAATCGCATTTTCTCGGCGAGCTGAGCGCTTTTTCTGAATTGTGCCGCTCCCGTCACTCTGGTTAGGTTGGCATCGAAAAAAACGCTCTCGGGTGCTTTAGAGTGCCGAGTTTATCACTGCGCATGAAGAAATGACCACCTCCAACGTTTGGTTTATGTTTTATAAGCATTTTTAATTTTATTGCTTAAATCGCATTTTCTCGGCGAGCTGAGCGCTTTTCTGAATTGTGCCGCTCCCCGTCACTCTGGTTAGGTTGGCATCGAAAAAAACGCTCTCGGGTGCTTTAGAGTGCCGAGTTTATCACTGCGCATGAAGAAATGACCACCTCCAACGTTTGGTTTATGTTTTATAAGCATTTTTAATTTTATTGCTTAAATCGCATTTTCTCGGCGAGCTGAGCGCTTTTTCTGAATTGTGCCGCTCCCGTAACTCTGGTTAGGTTGGCATCGAAAAAAACGCTCTCGGGTGCTTTAGAGTGCCGAGTTTATCACTGCGCATGAAGAAATGACCACCTCCAACGTTTGGTTTATGTTTTATAAGCATTTTTAATTTTATTGCTTAAATCGCATTTTCTCGGCGAGCTGAGCACTTTTTCTGATTGTGCCGCTCCCGTCACTCTGGTTAGGTTGGCATCGAAAAAAAACGCTCTCGGGTGCTTTAGAGTGCCGAGTTTATTCACTGCGCATGAAGAAATGACCACCTCCAACGTTTGGTTTATGTTTTATAAGCATTTTTAATTTTATTGCTTAAATCGCATTTTCTCGGCGAGCTGAGGCACTTTTTCTGAATTGTGCCGCTCCCGTCACTCTGGTTAGGTTGGCATCGAAAAAAAACGCTCTCGGGTGCTTTAGAGTGCCGAGTTTATTCACTGCGCATGAAGAAATGACCACCTCCAACGTTTGGTTTATGTTTTATAAGCATTTTTAATTTTATTGCTTAAATCGCATTTCTCGGCGAGCTGAGCACTTTTTCTGAATTGTGCCGCTCCCGTCACTCTGGTTAGGTTGGCATCGAAAAAAACGCTCTCGGGTGCTTTAGAGTGCCGAGTTATTCACTGCGCATGAAGAAATGACCACCTCCAACGTTTGGTTTATGTTTAATAAGCATTTTTAATTTTATTGCTTAAATCGCATTTTCTCGGCGAGCTGAGCACTTTTTCTGAATTGTGCCGCTCCCGTCACTCTGGTTAGGTTGGCATCGAAAAAAACGCTCTCGGGTGCTTTAGAGTGCCGAGTTATTCACTGCGCATGAAGAAATGACCACCTCCAACGTTTGGTTTATGTTTTATAAGCATTTTTAATTTTATTGCTTAAATCGCATTTTCTCGGCGAGCTGAGCACTTTTTCTGAATTGTGCCGCTCCCGTCACTCTGGTTAGGTTGGCATCGAAAAAAACGCTCTCGGGTGCTTTAGAGTGCCGTGTTTATTACTGCGCATTAAGAAATGACCACCTCCAACGTTTGGTTTATGTTTTATAAGCATTTTTAATTTTATTGCTTAAATCGCATTTTCTCGGCGAGCTGAGCACTTTTTCTGAATTGTGCCGCTCCCGTCACTCTGGTTAGGTTGGCATCGAAAAAAACGCTCTCGGGTGCTTTAGAGTGCCGAGTTTATTACTGCGCATTAAGAAATGACCACCTCCAACGTTTGGTTTATGTTTTATAAGCATTTTTAATTTTATTGCTTAAATCGCATTTTCTCGGCGAGCTGAGCGCTTTTTCTGAATTGTGCCGCTCCCGTCACTCTGGTTAGGTTGGCATCGAAAAAAACGCTCTCGGGTGCTTTAGAGTGCCGAGTTATTCACTGCGCATGAAGAAATGACCACCTCCAACGTTTGGTTTATGTTTAATAAGCATTTTTAATTTTATTGCTTAAATCGCATTTTCTCGGCGAGCTGAGCACTTTTTCTGAATTGTGCCGCTCCCGTCACTCTGGTTAGGTTGGCATCGAAAAAAACGCTCTCGGGTGCTTTAGAGTGCCGAGTTTATTACTGCGCATTAAGAAATGACCACCTCCAACGTTTGGTTTATGTTTTATAAGCATTTTTAATTTTATTGCTTAAATCGCATTTTCTCGGCGAGCTGAGCGCTTTTTCTGAATTGTGCCGCTCCCGTCACTCTGGTTAGGTTGGCATCGAAAAAAACGCTTCTCGGGGTGCTTTAGAGTGCCGAGTTATTCACTGCGCATGAAGAAATGACCACCTCCAACGTTTGGTTTATGTTTAATAAGCATTTTTAATTTTATTGCTTAAATCGCATTTTCTCGGCGAGCTGAGCACTTTTTCTGAATTGTGCCGCTCCCGTCACTCTGGTTAGGTTGGCATCGAAAAAAACGCTCTCGGGTGCTTTAGAGTGCCGAGTTTATTACTGCGCATTAAGAAATGACCACCTCCAACGTTTGGTTTATGTTTATAAGCATTTTTAATTTTATTGCTTAATCGCATTTTCTCGGCGAGCTGAGCACTTTTTCTGAATTGTGCCGCTCCCGTCACTGGTAGGTGGCATCGAAAAAACGCTCTCGGGTGCTTTAGAGTGCCGAGTTATTCACTGCGCATGAAGAAATGACCACCTCCAACGTTTGGTTTATGTTTTATAAGCATTTTTAATTTTATTGCTTAAATCGCATTTTCTCGGCGAGCTGAGCACTTTTTCTGAATTGTGCCGCTCCCGTCACTCTGGTTAGGTTGGCATCGAAAAAACGCTCTCGGGTGCTTTAGAGTGCCGAGTTTATTACTGCGCATTAAGAAATGACCACCTCCAACGTTTGGTTTATGTTTTATAAGCATTTTTAATTTTATTGCTTAAATCGCATTTTCTCGGCGAGCTGAGCACTTTTTCTGAATTGTGCCGCTCCCCGTCACTCTGGTTAGGTTGGCATCGAAAAAAACGCTCTCGGGTGCTTTAGAGTGCCGAGTTATTCACTGCGCATGAAGAAATGACCACCTCCAACGTTTGGTTTATGTTTTATAAGCATTTTTAATTTTATTGCTTAAATCGCATTTTCTCGGCGAGCTGAGCACTTTTTCTGAATTGTGCCGCTCCCGTCACTCTGGTTAGGTTGGCATCGAAAAAACGCTCTCGGGTGCTTTAGAGTGCCGAGTTATTCACTGCGCATGAAGAAATGACCACCTCCAACGTTTGGTTTATGTTTTATAAGCATTTTTAATTTTATTGCTTAAATCGCATTTTCTCGGCGAGCTGAGCGCTTTTTCTGAATTGTGCCGCTCCCGTCACTCTGGTTAGGTTGGCATCGAAAAAAACGCTCTCGGGTGCTTAGAGTGCCGAGTTATTCACTGCGCATGAAGAAATGACCACCTCCAATGTTTGGTTTATGTTTAATAAGCATTTTTAATTGTATTGCTTAAATCGCATTTTCTCGGCGAGCTGAGCGCTTTTTCTGAATTGTGCCGCTCCCGTCACTCTGGTTAGGTTGGCATCGAAAAAAACGCTCTCGGGTGCTTTAGAGTGCCGAGTTATTCACTGCGCATGAAGTAATGACCACCTCCAACGTTTGGTTTATGTTTAATAAGCATTTTTAATTTTATTGCTTAAATCGCATTTTCTCGGCGAGCTGAGCGCTTTTTCTGAATTGTGCCGCTCCCGTCACTCTGGTTAGGTTGGCATCGAAAAAAACGCTCTCGGGTGCTTTAGAGTGCCGAGTTTATCACTGCGCATGAAGAAATGACCACCTCCAACGTTTGGTTTATGTTTTATAAGCATTTTTAATTTTATTGCTTAAATCGCATTTTCTCGGCGAGCTGAGCGCTTTTTCTGAATTGTGCCGCTCCCGTCACTCTGGTTAGGTTGGCATCGAAAAAAACGCTCTCGGGTGCTTTAGAGTGCCGAGTTTATCACTGCGCATGAAGAAATGACCACCTCCAACGTTTGGTTTATGTTTTATAAGCATTTTTAATTTTATTTCTTAAATCGCATTTTCTCGGCGAGCTGAGCACTTTTCTGATTGTGCCGCTCCCCGTCACTCTGGTTAGGTTGGCATCGAAAAAAACGCTCTCGGGTGCTTTAGAGTGCCGAGTTTATCACTGCGCATGAAGAAATGACCACCTCCAACGTTTGGTTTATGTTTAATAAGCATTTTTAATTTTATTGCTTAAATCGCATTTTCTCGGCGAGCTGAGCGCTTTTTCTGAATTGTGCCGCTCCCGTCACTCTGGTTAGGTTGGCATCGAAAAAAACGCTCTCAGGGTGCTTTAGAGTGCGAGTTATTCACTGCGCATGAAGAAATGACAACATCCAACGTTTGGTTTATGTTTAATAAGCATTTTTAATTTTATTGCTTAAATCGCATTTTCTCGGCGAGCTGAGCACTTTTTCTGAATTGTGCCGCTCCCGTCACTCTGGTTAGGTTGGCATCGAAAAAAACGCTCTCGGGTGCTTTAGAGTGCCGAGTTTATTACTGCGCATTAAGAAATGACCACCTCCAACGTTTGGTTTATGTTTTATAAGCATTTTTAATTTTATTGCTTAAATCGCATTTTCTCGGCGAGCTGAGCACTTTTTCTGAATTGTGCCGCTCCCGTCACTCTGGTTAGGTTGGCATCGAAAAAAACGCTCTCGGGTGCTTTAGAGTGCCGAGTTTATTACTGCGCATTAAGAAATGACCACCTCCAACGTTTGGTTTATGTTTATAAGCATTTTTAATTTTATTGCTTAAATCGCATTTTCTCGGCGAGCTGAGCACTTTTCTGAATTGTGCCGCTCCCGTCACTCTGGTTAGGTTGGCATCGAAAAAAACGCTCTCGGGTGCTTTAGAGTGCCGAGTTTATTACTGCGCATTAAGAAATGACCACCTCCAACGTTTGGTTTATGTTTTATAAGCATTTTTAATTTTATTGCTTAAATCGCATTTTCTCGGCGAGCTGAGCACTTTTTCTGAATTGTGCCGCTCCCGTCACTCTGGTTAGGTTGGCATCGAAAAAAAACGCTCTCGGGTGCTTTAGAGTGCCGAGTTATTCACTGCGCATGAAGAAATGACCACCTCCAACGTTTGGTTTATGTTTAATAAGCATTTTTAATTTTATTGCTTGAATCGCATTTTCTCGGCGAGCTGAGCACTTTTTCTGAATTGTGCCGCTCCCGTCACTCTGGTTAGGTTGGCATCGAAAAAAACGCTCTCGGGTGCTTTAGAGTGCCGAGTTTATCACTGCGCATGAAGAAATGACCACCTCCAACGTTTGGTTTATGTTTTATAAGCATTTTTAATTTTATTGCTTAAATCGCATTTTCTAGGCGAGCTGAGCACTTTTTCTGAATTGTGCCGCTCCCGTCACTCTGGTTAGGTTGGCATCGAAAAAAACGCTCTCGGGTGCTTTAGAGTGCCGAGTTTATCACTGCGCATGAAGAAATGACCACCTCCAACGTTTGGTTTATGTTTTATAAGCATTTTTAATTTTATTGCTTAAATCGCATTTTCTCGGCGAGCTGAGCCCTTTTTCTGAATTGTGCCGCTCCCGTCACTCTGGTTAGGTTGGCATCGAAAAAAACGCTCTCGGGTGCTTTAGAGTGCCGAGTTATTCACTGCGCATGAAGAAATGACCACCTCCAACGTTTGGTTTATGTTTTATAAGCATTTTTAATTTTATTGCTTAAATCGCATTTTCTCGGCGAGCTGAGCACTTTTTCTGAATTGTGCCGCTCCCGTCACTCTGGTTAGGTTGGCATCGAAAAAAACGCTCTCGGGTGCTTTAGAGTGCCGAGTTTATTACTGCGCATTAAGAAATGACCACCTCCAACGTTTGGTTTATGTTTTATAAGCATTTTTAATTTTATTGCTTAAATCGCATTTTCTCGGCGAGCTGAGCACTTTTTCTGAATTGTGCCGCTCCCGTCACTCTGGTTAGGTTGGCATCGAAAAAAACGCTCTCGGGTGCTTTAGAGTGCCGAGTTTATCACTGCGCATGAAGAAATGACCACCTCCAACGTTTGGTTTATGTTTTATAAGCATTTTTAATTTTATTGCTTAAATCGCATTTTCTCGGCGAGCTGAGCCCTTTTTCTGAATTGTGCCGCTCCCGTCACTCTGGTTAGGTTGGCATCGAAAAAAACGCTCTCGGGTGCTTTAGAGTGCCGAGTTATTCACTGCGCATGAAGAAATGACCACCTCCAACGTTTGGTTTATGTTTTATAAGCATTTTTAATTTTATTGCTTAAATCGCATTTTCTCGGCGAGCTGAGCACTTTTTCTGAATTGTGCCGCTCCCGTCACTCTGGTTAGGTTGGCATCGAAAAAAACGCTCTCGGGTGCTTTAGAGTGCCGAGTTTATTACTGCGCATTAAGAAATGACCACCTCCAACGTTTGGTTTATGTTTTATAAGCATTTTTAATTTTATTGCTTAAATCGCATTTTCTCGGCGAGCTGAGCACTTTTTCTGAATTGTGCCGCTCCCGTCACTCTGGTTAGGTTGGCATCGAAAAAAACGCTATCGGGTGCTTTAGAGTGCCGAGTTATTCACTGCGCATGAAGAAATGACCACCTCCAACGTTTGGTTTATGTTTTATAAGCATTTTTAATTTTATTGCTTAAATCGCATTTTCTCGGCGAGCTGAGCACTTTTTCTGAATTGTGCCGCTCCCGTCACTTGGCATCGAAAAAAACGCTCTCGGGTGCTTTAGAGTGCCGAGTTATTCACTGCGCATGAAGAAATGACCACCTCCAACGTTTGGTTTATGTTTTATAAGCATTTTTAATTTTATTGCTTAAATCGCATTTTCTCGGCGAGCTGAGCACTTTTTCTGAATTGTGCCGCTCCCGTCACTCTGGTTAGGTTGGCATCGAAAAAAACGCTGTCGGGTGCTTTAGAGTGCCGAGTTTATTACTGCGCATTAAGAAATGACCACCTCCAACGTTTGGTTTATGTTTTATAAGCATTTTTAATTTTATTGCTTAAATCGCATTTTCTCGGCGAGCTGAGCACTTTTTCTGAATTGTGCCGCTCCCGTCACTCTGGTTAGGTTGGCATCGAAAAAAACGCTATCGGGTGCTTTAGAGTGCCGAGTTATTCACTGCGCATGAAGAAATGACCACCTCCAACGTTTGGTTTATGTTTTATAAGCATTTTTAATTTTATTGCTTAAATCGCATTTTCTCGGCGAGCTGAGCACTTTTTCTGAATTGTGCCGCTCCCGTCACTTGGCATCGAAAAAAACGCTCTCGGGTGCTTTAGAGTGCCGAGTTATTCACTGCGCATGAAGAAATGACCACCTCCAACGTTTGGTTTATGTTTTATAAGCATTTTTAATTTTATTGCTTAAATCGCATTTTCTCGGCGAGCTGAGCGCTTTTTCTGAATTGTGCCGCTCCCGTCACTCTGGTTAGGTTGGCATCGAAAAAAACGCTCTCGGGTGCTTTAGAGTGCTGAGTTTATTACTGCGCATTAAGAAATGACCACCTCCAACGTTTGGTTTATGTTTTATAAGCATTTTTAATTTTATTGCTTAAATCGCATTTTCTCGGCGAGCTGAGCGCTTTTTCTGAATTGTGCCGCTCCCGTCACTCTGGTTAGGTTGGCATCGAAAAAAACGCTCTCGGGTGCTTTAGAGTGCCGAGTTTATTACTGCGCATTAAGAAATGACCACCTCCAACGTTTGGTTTATGTTTTATAAGCATTTTTAATTTTATTGCTTAAATCGCATTTTCTCGGCGAGCTGAGCACTTTTTCTGAATTGTGCCGCTCCCGTCACTCTGGTTAGGTTGGCATCGAAAAAAACGCTCTCGGGTGCTTTAGAGTGCCGAGTTATTCACTGCGCACGAAGAAATGACCACCTCCAACGTTTGGTTTATGTTTTATAAGCATTTTTAATTTTATTGCTTAAATCGCATTTTCTCGGCGAGCTGAGCGCTTTTTCTGAATTGTGCCGCTCCCGTCACTCTGGTTAGGTTGGCATCGAAAAAAACGCTCTCGGGTGCTTTAGAGTGCCGAGTTATTCACTGCGCATGAAGAAATGACCACCTCCAACGTTTGGTTTATGTTTAATAAGCATTTTTAATTTTATTGCTTAAATCGCATTTTCTCGGCGAGCTGAGCACTTTTTCTGAATTGTGCCGCTCCCGTCACTCTGGTTAGGTTGGCATCGAAAAAAACGCTCTCGGGTGCTTTAGAGTGCCGAGTTTATTACTGCGCATTAAGAAATGACCACCTCCAACGTTTGGTTTATGTTTTATAAGCATTTTTAATTTTATTGCTTAAATCGCATTTTCTCGGCGAGCTGAGCGCTTTTTCTGAATTGTGCCGCTCCCGTCACTCTGGTTAGGTTGGCATCGAAAAAAACGCTCTCGGGTGCTTTAGAGTGCCGAGTTATTCACTGCGCATGAAGAAATGACCACCTCCAACGTTTGGTTTATGTTTAATAAGCATTTTTAATTTTATTGCTTAAATCGCATTTTCTCGGCGAGCTGAGCACTTTTTCTGAATTGTGCCGCTCCCGTCACTCTGGTTAGGTTGGCATCGAAAAAAACGCTCTCGGGTGCTTTAGAGTGCCGAGTTTATTACTGCGCATTAAGAAATGACCACCTCCAACGTTTGGTTTATGTTTTATAAGCATTTTTAATTTTATTGCTTAAATCGCATTTTCTCGGCGAGCTGAGCACTTTTTCTGAATTGTGCCGCTCCCGTCACTCTGGTTAGGTTGGCATCGAAAAAAACGCTCTCGGGTGCTTTAGAGTGCCGAGTTTATCACTGCGCATTGAGAAATGACCACCTCCAACGTTTGGTTTATGTTTAATAAGCATTTTTAATTTTATTGCTTAAATCGCATTTTCTCGGCGAGCTGAGCACTTTTTCTGAATTGTGCCGCTCCCGTCACTCTGGTTAGGTTGGCATCGAAAAAAACGCTCTCGGGTGCTTTAGAGTGCCGACTTTATCACTGCGCATGAAGAAATGACCACCTCCAACGTTTGGTTTATCTTTTATAAGCATTTTTAATTTTATTGCTTAAATCGCATTTTCTCGGCGAGCTGAGCACTTTTTCTGAATTGTGCCGCTCCCGTCACTCTGGTTAGGTTGGCATCGAAAAAAACGCTCACGGGTGCTTTAGAGTGCCGAGTTTATTACTGCGCATTAAGAAATGACCACCTCCAACGTTTGGTTTATGTTTTATAAGCATTTTTAATTTTATTGCTTAAATCGCATTTTCTCGGCGAGCTGAGCACTTTTTCTGAATTGTGCCGCTCCCGTCACTCTGGTTAGGTTGGCATCGAAAAAAACGCTCTCGGGTGCTTTAGAGTGCCGAGTTATTCACTGCGCATGAAGAAATGACCACCTCCAACGTTTGGTTTATGTTTTATAAGCATTTTTAATTTTATTGCTTAAATCGCATTTTCTCGGCGAGCTGAGCGCTTTTTCTGAATTGTGCCGCTCCCGTAACTCTGGTTAGGTTGGCATCGAAAAAAACGCTCTCGGGTGCTTTAGAGTGCCGAGTTTATTACTGCGCATGAAGAAATGACCACCTCCAACGTTTGGTTTATGTTTTATAAGCATTTTTAATTTTATTGCTTAAATCGCATTTTCTCGGCGAGCTGAGCGGTTTTTCTGAATTGTGCCGCTCCCGTCACTCTGGTTAGGTTGGCATCGAAAAAAACGCTCTCGGGTGCTTTAGAGTGCCGAGTTTATCACTGCGCATGAAGAAATGACCACCTCCAACGTTTGGTTTATGTTTTATAAGCATTTTTAATTTTATTGCTTAAATCGCATTTTCTCGGCGAGCTGAGCGGTTTTTCTGAATTGTGCCGCTCCCGTAACTCTGGTTAGGTTGGCATCGAAAAAAACGCTCTCGGGTGCTTTAGAGTGCCGAGTTTATCACTACGCATGAAGAAATGACCACTTCCAACGTTTGGTTTATGTTTTATAAGCATTTTTAATTTTATTGCTTAAATCGCATTTTCTCGGCGAGCTGAGCACTTTTTCTGAATTGTGCCGCTCCCGTCACTCTGGTTAGGTTGGCATCGAAAAAAACGCTCTCGGGTGCTCTAGAGTGCCGAGTTTATTACTGCGCATTAAGAAATGACCACCTCCAACGTTTGGTTTATGTTTTATAAGCATTTGTAATTTTATTGCTTAAATCGCATTTTCTCGGCGAGCTGAGCACTTTTTCTGAATTGTGCCGCTCCCGTCACTCTGGTTAGGTTGGCATCGAAAAAAACGCTCTCGGGTGCTTTAGAGTGCCGAGTTATTCACTGCGCATGAAGAAATGACCACCTACAACGTTTGGTTTATGTTTTATAAGCATTTTTAATTTTATTGCTTAAATCGCATTTTCTCGGCGAGCTGAGCACTTTTTCTGAATTGTGCCGCTCCCGTCACTCTGGTTAGGTTGGCATCGAAAAAAACGCTCTCGGGTGCTTTAGAGTGCCGAGTTTATTACTGCGCATTAAGAAATGACCACCTCCAACGTTTGGTTTATGTTTTATAAGCATTTTTAATTTTATTGCTTAAATCGCATTTTCTCGGCGAGCTGAGCACTTTTTCTGAATTGTGCCGCTCCCGTCACTCTGGTTAGGTTGGCATCGAAAAAAACGCTTTCGGGTGCTTTAGAGTGCCGAGTTATTCACTGCGCATGAAGAAATGACCACCTCCAACGTTTGGT
The DNA here is from genome assembly GCF_033458585.1 of Syngnathus typhle. NCBI lineage: Eukaryota > Metazoa > Chordata > Actinopteri > Syngnathiformes > Syngnathidae > Syngnathus > Syngnathus typhle. The sequence goes on from NW_026872072.1 coordinate 16,275, forward strand.
TTATGTTTAATAAGCATTTTTAATTTTATTGCTTAAATCGCATTTTCTCGGCGAGCTGAGCACTTTTTCTGAATTGTGCCGCTCCCGTCACTCTGGTTAGGTTGGCATCGAAAAAAACGCTCTCGGGTGCTTTAGAGTGCCGAGTTTATTACTGCGCATTAAGAAATGACCACCTCCAACGTTTGGTTTATGTTTTATAAGCATTTTTAATTTTATTGCTTGAATCGCATTTTCTCGGCGAGCTGAGCACTTTTTCTGAATTGTGCCGCTCCCGTCACTCTGGTTAGGTTGGCATCGAAAAAAACGCTCTCGGGTGCTTTAGAGTGCCGAGTTTATCACTGCGCATGAAGAAATGACCACCTCCAACGTTTGGTTTATGTTTAATAAGCATTTTTAATTTTATTGCTTAAATCGCATTTTCTCGGCGAGCTGAGCACTTTTTCTGAATTGTGCCGCTCCCGTCACTCTGGTTAGGTTGGCATCGAAAAAAACGCTCTCGGGTGCTTTAGAGTGCCGAGTTATTCACTGCGCATGAAGAAATGACCACCTCCAACGTTTGGTTTATGTTTTATAAGCATTTTTAATTTTATTGCTTAAATCGCATTTTCTCGGCGAGCTGAGCACTTTTTCTGAATTGTGCCGCTCCCGTCACTCTGGTTAGGTTGGCATCGAAAAAAACGCTCTCGGGTGCTTTAGAGTGCCGAGTTTATCACTGCGCATGAAGAAATGACCACCTCCAACGTTTGGTTTATGTTTTATAAGCATTTTTAATTTTATTGCTTAAATCGCATTTTCTCGGCGAGCTGAGCGCTTTTTCTGAATTGTGCCGCTCCCGTCACTCTGGTTAGGTTGGCATCGAAAAAAACGCTCTCGGGTGCTTTAGAGTGCCGAGTTTATCACTGCGCATGAAGAAATGACCACCTCCAACGTTTGGTTTATGTTTTATAAGCATTTTTAATTTTATTGCTTAAATCGCATTTTCTCGGCGAGCTGAGCACTTTTTCTGAATTGTGCCGCTCCCGTCACTCTGGTTAGGTTGGCATCGAAAAAAACGCTCTCGGGTGCTTTAGAGTGCCGAGTTTATTACTGCGCATGAAGAAATGACCACCTCCAATGTTTGGTTTATGTTTAATAAGCATTTTTAATTTTATTGCTTAAATCGCATTTTCTCGGCGAGCTGAGCGCTTTTTCTGAATTGTGCCGCTCCCGTCACTCTGGTTAGGTTGGCATCGAAAAAAACGCTCTCGGGTGCTTTAGAGTGCCGAGTTATTCACTGCGCATGAAGAAATGACCACCTCCAACGTTTGGTTTATGTTTAATAAGCATTTTTAATTTTATTGCTTAAATCGCATTTTCTCGGCGAGCTGAGCACTTTTTCTGAATTGTGCCGCTCCCGTCACTCTGGTTAGGTTGGCATCGAAAAAAACGCTCTCGGGTGCTTTAGAGTGCCGAGTTTATTACTGCGCATTAGGAAATGACCACCTCCAACGTTTGGTTTATGTTTTATAAGCATTTTTAATTTTATTGCTTAAATCGCATTTTCTCGGCGAGCTGAGCGCTTTTTCTGAATTGTGCCGCTCCCGTCACTCTGGTTAGGTTGGCATCGAAAAAAACGCTCTCGGGTGCTTTAGAGTGCCGAGTTTATTACTGCGCATTAAGAAATGACCACCTCCAACGTTTGGTTTATGTTTTATAAGCATTTTTAATTTTATTGCTTAAATCGCATTTTCTCGGCGAGCTGAGCACTTTTTCTGAATTGTGCCGCTCCCGTCACTCTGGTTAGGTTGGCATCGGAAAAAACGCTCTCGGGTGCTTTAGAGTGCCGAGTTTATTACTGCGCATTGAGAAATGACCACCTCCAACGTTTGGTTTATGTTTTATAAGCATTTTTAATTTTATTGCTTAAATCGCATTTTCTCGGCGAGCTGAGCACTTTTTCTGAATTGTGCCGCTCCCGTCACTCTGGTTAGGTTGGCATCGAAAAAAACGCTCTCGGGTGCTTTAGAGTGCCGAGTTTATTACTGCGCATTAAGAAATGACCACCTCCAACGTTTGGTTTATGTTTTATAAGCATTTTTAATTTTATTGCTTAAATCGCATTTTCTCGGCGAGCTGAGCGCTTTTTCTGAATTGTGCCGCTCCCGTCACTCTGGTTAGGTTGGCATCGAAAAAAACGCTCTCGGGTGCTTTAGAGTGCCGAGTTTATCACTGCGCATGAAGAAATGACCACCTCCAACGTTTGGTTTATGTTTTATAAGCATTTTTAATTTTATTGCTTAAATCGCATTTTCTCGGCGAGCTGAGCGCTTTTTCTGAATTGTGCCGCTCCCTTAACTCTGGTTAGGTTGGCATCGAAAAAAACGCTCTCGGGTGCTTTAGAGTGCCGAGTTTATCACTGCGCATGAAGAAATGACCACTTCCAACGTTTGGTTTATGTTTTATAAGCATTTTTAATTTTATTGCTTAAATCGCATTTTCTCGGCGAGCTGAGCACTTTTTCTGAATTGTGCCGCTCCCGTCACTCTGGTTAGGTTGGCATCGAAAAAAACGCTCTCGGGTGCTCTAGAGTGCCGAGTTTATTACTGCGCATTAAGAAATGACCACCTCCAACGTTTGGTTTATGTTTTATAAGCATTTTTAATTTTATTGCTTAAATCGCATTTTCTCGGCGAGCTGAGCACTTTTTCTGAATTGTGCCGCTCCCGTCACTCTGGTTAGGTTGGCATCGAAAAAAACGCTCTCGGGTGCTTTAGAGTGCCGAGTTTATTACTGCGCATTAAGAAATGACCACCTCCAACGTTTGGTTTATGTTTTATAAGCATTTTTAATTTTATTGCTTAAATCGCATTTTCTCGGCGAGCTGAGCACTTTTTCTGAATTGTGCCGCTCCCGTCACTTTGGTTAGGTTGGCATCGAAAAAAACGCTCTCGGGTGCTTTAGAGTGCCGAGTTATTCACTGCGCATGAAGAAATGACCACCTCCAACGTTTGGTTTATGTTTTATAAGCATTTTTAATTTTATTGCTTAAATCGCATTTTCTCGGCGAGCTGAGCACTTTTTCTGAATTGTGCCGCTCCCGTCACTCTGGTTAGGTTGGCATCGAAAAAAACGCTCTCGGGTGCTTTAGAGTGCCGAGTTTATCACTGCGCATGAAGAAATGACCACCTCCAACGTTTGGTTTATGTTTTATAAGCATTTTTAATTTTATTGCTTAAATCGCATTTTCTCGGCGAGCTGAGCGCTTTTTCTGACTTGTGCCGCTCCCGTCACTCTGGTTAGGTTGGCATCGAAAAAAACGCTCTCGGGTGCTTTAGAGTGCCGAGTTATTCACTGCGCATGAAGAAATGACCACCTCCAATGTTTGGTTTATGTTTAATAAGCATTTTTAATTGTATTGCTTAAATCGCATTTTCTCGGCGAGCTGAGCGCTTTTTCTGAATTGTGCCGCTCCCGTCACTCTGGTTAGGTTGGCATCGAAAAAAACGCTCTCGGGTGCTTTAGAGTGCCGAGTTATTCACTGCGCATGAAGAAATGACCACCTCCAACGTTTGGTTTATGTTTTATAAGCATTTTTAATTTTATTGCTTAAATCGCATTTTCTCGGCGAGCTGAGCGCTTTTTCTGAATTGTGCCGCTCCCGTCACTCTGGTTAGGTTGGCATCGAAAAAAACGCTCTCGGGTGCTTTAGAGTGCCGAGTTTATCACTGCGCATGAAGAAATGACCACCTCCAACGTTTGGTTTATGTTTTATAAGCATTTTTAATTTTATTTCTTAAATCGCATTTTCTCGGCGAGCTGAGCACTTTTTCTGAATTGTGCCGCTCCCGTCACTCTGGTTAGGTTGGCATAGAAAAAAACGCTCTCGGGTGCTTTAGAGTGCCGAGTTTATCACTGCGCATGAAGAAATGACCACCTCCAACGTTTGGTTTATGTTTAATAAGCATTTTTAATTTTATTGCTTAAATCGCATTTTCTCGGCGAGCTGAGCGCTTTTTCTGAATTGTGCCGCTCCCGTCACTCTGGTTAGGTTGGCATCGAAAAAAACGCTCTCGGGTGCTTTAGAGTGCCGAGTTATTCACTGCGCATGAAGAAATGACAACATCCAACGTTTGGTTTATGTTTAATAAGCATTTTTAATTTTATTGCTTAAATCGCATTTTCTCGGCGAGCTGAGCACTTTTTCTGAATTGTGCCGCTCCCGTCACTCTGGTTAGGTTGGCATCGAAAAAAACGCTCTCGGGTGCTTTAGAGTGCCGAGTTTATTACTGCGCATTAAGAAATGACCACCTCCAACGTTTGGTTTATGTTTTATAAGCATTTTTAATTTTATTGCTTAAATCGCATTTTCTCGGCGAGCTGAGCGCTTTTTCTGAATTGTGCCGCTCCCGTCACTCTGGTTAGGTTGGCATCGAAAAAAACGCTCTCGGGTGCTTTAGAGTGCCGAGTTTATTACTGCGCATTAAGAAATGACCACTTCCAACGTTTGATTTATGTTTTATAAGCATTTTTAATTTTATTGCTTAAATCGCATTTTCTCGGCGAGCTGAGCGCTTTTTCTGAATTGTGCCGCTCCCGTAACTCTGGTTAGGTTGGCATCGAAAAAAACGCTCTCGGGTGCTTTAGAGTGCCGAGTTTATCACTGCGCATGAAGAAATGACCACTTCCAACGTTTGGTTTATGTTTTATAAGCATTTTTAATTTTATTGCTTAAATCGCATTTTCTCGACGAGCTGAGCACTTTTTCTGAATTGTGCCGCTCGCGTCACTCTGGTTAGGTTGGCATCGAAAAAAACGCTCTCGGGTGCTCTAGAGTGCCGAGTTTATTACTGCGCATTAAGAAATGACCACCTCCAACGTTTGGTTTATGTTTTATAAGCATTTTTAATTTTATTGCTTAAATCGCATTTTCTCGGCGAGCTGAGCACTTTTTCTGAATTGTGCCGCTCCCGTCACTCTGGTTAGGTTGGCATCGAAAAAAACGCTCTCGGGTGCTTTAGAGTGCCGAGTTATTCACTGCGCATGAAGAAATGACCACCTCCAACGTTTGGTTTATGTTTTATAAGCATTTTTAATTTTATTGCTTAAATCGCATTTTCTCGGCGAGCTGAGCACTTTTTCTGAATTGTGCCGCTCCCGTCACTCTGGTTAGGTTGGCATCGAAAAAAACGCTCTCGGGTGCTTTAGAGTGCCGAGTTTATCACTGCGCATGAAGAAATGACGACCTCCAACGTTTGGTTTATGTTTTATAAGCAATTTTAATTTTATTGCTTAAATCGCATTTTCTCGGCGAGCTGAGCACTTTTTCTGAATTGTGCCGCTCCCGTCACTCTGGTTAGGTTGGCATCGAAAAAAACGCTCTCGGGTGCTTTAGAGTGCCGAGTTTATCACTGCGCATGAAGAAATGACCACCTCCAACGTTTGGTTTATGTTTTATAAGCATTTTTAATTTTATTGCTTAAATCGCATTTTCTCGGCGAGCTGAGCGCTTTTTCTGAATTGTGCCGCTCCCGTCACTCTGGTTAGGTTGGCATCGAAAAAAACGCTCTCGGGTGCTTTAGAGTGCCGAGTTTATTACTGCGCATTAAGAAATGACCACCTCCAACGTTTGGTTTATGTTTTATAAGCATTTTTAATTTTATTGCTTAAATCGCATTTTCTCGGCGAGCTGAGCACTTTTTCTGAATTGTGCCGCTCCCGTCACTCTGGTTAGGTTGGCATCGAAAAAAACGCTCTCGGGTGCTTTAGAGTGCCGAGTTTATTACTGCGCATTAAGAAATGACCACCTCCAACGTTTGGTTTATGTTTTATAAGCATTTTTAATTTTATTGCTTAAATCGCATTTTCTCGGCGAGCTGAGCACTTTTTCTGAATTGTGCCGCTCCCGTCACTCTGGTTAGGTTGGCATCGAAAAAAACGCTATCGGGTCTTTAGAGTGCCGAGTTATTCACTGCGCATGAAGAAATGACCACCTCCAACGTTTGGTTTATGTTTAATAAGCATTTTTAATTTTATTGCTTAAATCGCATTTTCTCGGCGAGCTGAGCACTTTTTCTGAATTGTGCCGCTCCCGTCACTCTGGTTAGGTTGGCATCGAAAAAAACGCTCTCGGGTGCTTTAGAGTGCCGAGTTTATTACTGCGCATTAAGAAATGACCACCTCCAACGTTTGGTTTATGTTTTATAAGCATTTTTAATTTTATTGCTTAAATCGCATTTTCTCGGCGAGCTGAGCACTTTTTCTGAATTGTGCCGCTCCCGTCACTCTGGTTAGGTTGGCATCGAAAAAAACGCTCTCGGGTGCTTTAGAGTGCCGAGTTTATTACTGCGCATTAAGAAATGACCACTTCCAACGTTTGATTTATGTTTTATAAGCATTTTTAATTTTATTGCTTAAATCGCATTTTCTCGGCGAGCTGAGCGCTTTTTCTGAATTGTGCCGCTCCCGTAACTCTGGTTAGGTTGGCATCGAAAAAAACGCTCTCGGGTGCTTTAGAGTGCCGAGTTTATCACTGCGCATGAAGAAATGACCACTTCCAACGTTTGGTTTATGTTTTATAAGCATTTTTAATTTTATTGCTTAAATCGCATTTTCTCGACGAGCTGAGCACTTTTTCTGAATTGTGCCGCTCGCGTCACTCTGGTTAGGTTGGCATCGAAAAAAACGCTCTCGGGTGCTCTAGAGTGCCGAGTTTATTACTGCGCATTAAGAAATGACCACCTCCAACGTTTGGTTTATGTTTTATAAGCATTTTTAATTTTATTGCTTAAATCGCATTTTCTCGGCGAGCTGAGCACTTTTTCTGAATTGTGCCGCTCCCGTCACTCTGGTTAGGTTGGCATCGAAAAAAACGCTCTCGGGTGCTTTAGAGTGCCGAGTTATTCACTGCGCAAGAAGAAATGACCACCTCCAACGTTTGGTTTATGTTTTATAAGCATTTTTAATTTTATTGCTTAAATCGCATTTTCTCGGCGAGCTGAGCACTTTTTCTGAATTGTGCCGCTCCCGTCACTTGGCATCGAAAAAAACGCTCTCGGGTGCTTTAGAGTGCCGAGTTATTCACTGCGCATGAAGAAATGACCACCTCCAACGTTTGGTTTATGTTTTATAAGCATTTTTAATTTTATTGCTTAAATCGCATTTTCTCGGCGAGCTGAGCGCTTTTTCTGAATTGTGCCGCTCCCGTCACTCTGGTTAGGTTGGCATCGAAAAAAACGCTCTCGGGTGCTTTAGAGTGCCGAGTTTATTACTGCGCATTAAGAAATGACCACCTCCAACGTTTGGTTTATGTTTTATAAGCATTTTTAATTTTATTGCCTAAATCGCATTTTCTCGGCGAGCTGAGCACTTTTTCTGAATTGTGCCGCTCCCGTCACTCTGGTTAGGTTGGCATCGAAAAAAACGCTCTCGGGTGCTTTAGAGTGCCGAGTTTATTACTGCGCATTAAGAAATGACCACCTCCAACGTTTGGTTTATGTTTTATAAGCATTTTTAATTTTATTGCTTAAATCGCATTTTCTCGGCGAGCTGAGCACTTTTTCTGAATTGTGCCGCTCCCGTCACTCTGGTTAGGTTGGCATCGAAAAAAACGCTCTCGGGTGCTTTAGAGTGCCGAGTTATTCACTGCGCACGAAGAAATGACCACCTCCAACGTTTGGTTTATGTTTTATAAGCATTTTTAATTTTATTGCTTAAATCGCATTTTCTCGGCGAGCTGAGCGCTTTTTCTGAATTGTGCCGCTCCCGTCACTCTGGTTAGGTTGGCATCGAAAAAAACGCTCTCGGGTGCTTTAGAGTGCCGAGTTTATTACTGCGCATTAAGAAATGACCACCTCCAACGTTTGGTTTATGTTTTATAAGCATTTTTAATTTTATTGCTTAAATCGCATTTTCTCGGCGAGCTGAGCACCTTTTCTGAATTGTGCCGCTCCCGTCACTCTGGTTAGGTTGGCATCGAAAAAAACGCTCTCGGGTGCTTTAGAGTGCCGAGTTTATTACTGCGCATTAAGAAATGACCACCTCCAACGTTTGGTTTATGTTTTATAAGCATTTTTAATTTTATTGCTTAAATCGCATTTTCTCGGCGAGCTGAGCACTTTTTCTGAATTGTGCCGCTCCCGTCACTCTGGTTAGGTTGGCATCGAAAAAAACGCTATCGGGTGCTTTAGAGTGCCGAGTTATTCACTGCGCATGAAGAAATGACCACCTCCAACGTTTGGTTTATGTTTAATAAGCATTTTTAATTTTATTGCTTAAATCGCATTTTCTCGGCGAGCTGAGCACTTTTTCTGAATTGTGCCGCTCCCGTCACTCTGGTTAGGTTGGCATCGAAAAAAACGCTCTCGGGTGCTTTAGAGTGCCGAGTTTATTACTGCGCATTAAGAAATGACCACCTCCAACGTTTGGTTTATGTTTTATAAGCATTTTTAATTTTATTGCTTAAATCGCATTTTCTCGGCGAGCTGAGCACTTTTTCTGAATTGTGCCGCTCCCGTCACTCTGGTTAGGTTGGCATCGAAAAAAACGCTCTCGGGTGCTTTAGAGTGCCGAGTTTATTACTGCGCATTGAGAAATGACCACCTCCAACGTTTGGTTTATGTTTTATAAGCATTTTTAATTTTATTGCTTAAATCGCATTTTCTCGGCGAGCTGAGCACTTTTTCTGAATTGTGCCGCTCCCGTCACTCTGGTTAGGGTGGCATCGAAAAAAACGCTCTCGGGTGCTATAGAGTGCCGAGTTTATTACTGCGCATGAAGAAATGATACCTCCAACGTTTGGTTTATGTTTTATAAGCATTTTTAATTTTATTGCTTAAATCGCATTTTCTCGGCGAGCTGAGCGCTTTTTCTGAATTGTGCCGCTCCCGTAACTCTGGTTAGGTTGGCATCGAAAAAAACGCTCTCGGGTGCTTTAGAGTGCCGAGTTTATCACTGCGCATGAAGAAATGATACCTCCAACGTTTGGTTTATGTTTTATAAGCATTTTTAATTTTATTGCTTAAATCGCATTTTCTCGGCGAGCTGAGCGCTTTTTCTGAATTGTGCCGCTCCCGTAACTCTGGTTAGGTTGGCATCGAAAAAAACGCTCTCGGGTGCTTTAGAGTGCCGAGTTTATCACTGCGCATGAAGAAATGACCACTTCCAACGTTTGGTTTATGTTTTATAAGCATTTTTAATTTTATTGCTTAAATCGCATTTTCTCGGCGAGCTGAGCACTTTTTCTGAATTGTGCCGCTCCCGTCACTCTGGTTAGGTTGGCATCGAAAAAAACGCTCTCGGGTGCTCTAGAGAGCCGAGTTTATTACTGCGCATTAAGAAATGACCACCTCCAACGTTTGGTTTATGTTTTATAAGCATTTTTAATTTTATTGCTTAAATCGCATTTTCTCGGCGAGCTGAGCACTTTTTCTGAATTGTGCCGCTCCCGTCACTCTGGTTAGGTTGGCATCGAAAAAAACGCTCTCGGGTGCTTTAGAGTGCCGAGTTTATTACTGCGCATTAAGAAATGACCACCTCCAACGTTTGGTTTATGTTTTATAAGCATTTTTAATTTTATTGCTTAAATCGCATTTTCTCGGCGAGCTGAGCACTTTTTCTGAATTGTGCCGCTCCCGTCACTCTGGTTAGGTTGGCATCGAAAAAAACGCTCTCGGGTGCTTTAGAGTGCCGAGTTATTCACTGCGCATGAAGAAATGACCACCTCCAACGTTTGGTTTATGTTTTATAAGCATTTTTAATTTTATTGCTTAAATCGCATTTCTCGGCGAGCTGAGCACTTTTTCTGAATTGTGCCGCTCCCGTCACTCTGGTTAGGTTGGCATCGAAAAAAACGCTCTCGGGTGCTTTAGAGTGCCGAGTTTATCACTGCGCATGAAGAAATGACCACCTCCAACGTTTGGTTTATGTTTTATAAGCATTTTTAATTTTATTGCTTAAATCGCATTTTCTCGGCGAGCTGAGCGCTTTTTCTGAATTGTGCCGCTCCCGTCACTCTGGTTAGGTTGGCATCGAAAAAAACGCTCTCGGGTGCTTTAGAGTGCCGAGTTATTCACTGCGCATGAAGAAATGACCACCTCCAATGTTTGGTTTATGTTTAATAAGCATTTTTAATTTTATTGCTTAAATCGCATTTTCTCGGCGAGCTGAGCGCTTTTTCTGAATTGTGCCGCTCCCGTCACTCTGGTTAGGTTGGCATCGAAAAAAACGCTCTCGGGTGCTTTAGAGTGCCGAGTTATTCACTGCGCATGAAGAAATGACCACCTCCAACGTTTGGTTTATGTTTAATAAGCATTTTTAATTTTATTGCTTAAATCGCATTTTCTCGGCGAGCTGAGCACTTTTTCTGAATTGTGCCGCTCCCGTCACTCTGGTTAGGTTGGCATCGAAAAAAACGCTCTCGGGTGCTTTAGAGTGCCGAGTTTATCACTGCGCATGAAGAAATGACCACCTCCAACGTTTGGTTTATGTTTTATAAGCATTTTTAATTTTATTGCTTAAATCGCATTTTCTCGGCGAGCTGAGCGCTTTTTCTGAATTGTGCCGCTCCCGTCACTCTGGTTAGGTTGGCATCGAAAAAAACGCTCTCGGGTGCTTTAGAGTGCCGAGTTTATTACTGCGCATTAAGAAATGACCACCTCCAACGTTTGGTTTATGTTTTATAAGCATTTTTAATTTTATTGCTTAAATCGCATTTTCTCGGCGAGCTGAGCACTTTTTCTGAATTGTGCCGCTCCCGTCACTCTGGTTAGGTTGGCATCGAAAAAAACGCTCTCGGGTGCTTTAGAGTGCCGAGTTTATTACTGCGCATTAAGAAATGACCACCTCCAACGTTTGGTTTATGTTTTATAAGCATTTTTAATTTTATTGCTTAAATCGCATTTTCTCGGCGAGCTGAGCACTTTTTCTGAATTGTGCCGCTCCCGTCACTCTGGTTAGGTTGGCATCGAAAAAAACGCTATCGGGTCTTTAGAGTGCCGAGTTATTCACTGCGCATGAAGAAATGACCACCTCCAACGTTTGGTTTATGTTTAATAAGCATTTTTAATTTTATTGCTTAAATCGCATTTTCTCGGCGAGCTGAGCACTTTTTCTGAATTGTGCCGCTCCCGTCACTCTGGTTAGGTTGGCATCGAAAAAAACGCTCTCGGGTGCTTTAGAGTGCCGAGTTTATTACTGCGCATTAAGAAATGACCACCTCCAACGTTTGGTTTATGTTTTATAAGCATTTTTAATTTTATTGCTTAAATCGCATTTTCTCGGCGAGCTGAGCACTTTTTCTGAATTGTGCCGCTCCCGTCACTCTGGTTAGGTTGGCATCGAAAAAAACGCTCTCGGGTGCTTTAGAGTGCCGAGTTTATTACTGCGCATTAAGAAATGACCACCTCCAACGTTTGGTTTATGTTTTATAAGCATTTTTAATTTTATTGCTTAAATCGCATTTTCTCGGCGAGCTGAGCGCTTTTTCTGAATTGTGCCGCTCCCGTAACTCTGGTTAGGTTGGCATCGAAAAAAACGCTCTCGGGTGCTTTAGAGTAACGAGTTTATTACTGCGCATTAAGAAATGACCACCTCCAACGTTTGGTTTATGTTTTATAAGCATTTTTAATTTTATTGCTTAAATCGCATTTTCTCGGCGAGCTGAGCACTTTTTCTGAATTGTGCCGCTCCCGTCACTCTGGTTAGGTTGGCATCGAAAAAAACGCTCTCGGGTGCTTTAGAGTGCCGAGTTTATTACTGCGCATTAAGAAATGACCACCTCCAACGTTTGGTTTATGTTTTATAAGCATTTTTAATTTTATTGCTTAAATCGCATTTTCTCGGCGAGCTGAGCACTTTTTCTGAATTGTGCCGCTCCCGTCACTCTGGTTAGGTTGGCATCGAAAAAAACGCTCTCGGGTGCTTTAGAGTGCCGAGTTTATTACTGCGCATTAAGAAATGACCACCTCCAACGTTTGGTTTATGTTTTATAAGCATTTTTAATTTTATTGCTTAAATCGCATTTTCTCGGCGAGCTGAGCACTTTTTCTGAATTGTGCCGCTCCCGTCACTCTGGTTAGGTTGGCATCGAAAAAAACGCTCTCGGGTGCTTTAGAGTGCCGAGTTATTCACTGCGCATGAAGAAATGACCACCTCCAACGTTTGGTTTATGTTTAATAAGCATTTTTAATTTTATTGCTTGAATCGCATTTTCTCGGCGAGCTGAGCACTTTTTCTGAATTGTGCCGCTCCCATCACTCTGGTTAGGTTGGCATCGATAAAAACGCTCTCGGGTGCTTTAGAGTGCCGAGTTTATCACTGCGCATGAAGAAATGACGACCTCCAACGTTTGGTTTATGTTTTATAAGCATTTTTAATTTTATTGCTTAAATCGCTTTTTCTCGGCGAGCTGAGCACTTTTTCTGAATTGTGCCGCTCCCGTCACTCTGGTTAGGTTGGCATCGAAAAAAACGCTCTCGGGTGCTTTAGAGTGCCGAGTTTATCACTGCGCATGAAGAAATGACCACCTCCAACGTTTGGTTTATGTTTTATAAGCATTTTTAATTTTATTGCTTAAATCGCATTTTCTCGGCGAGCTGAGCGCTTTTTCTGAATTGTGCCGCTCCCGTCACTCTGGTTAGGTTGGCATCGAAAAAAACGCTCTCGGGTGCTTTAGAGTGCCGAGTTTATTACTGCGCATTAAGAAATGACCACCTCCAACGTTTGGTTTATGTTTTATAAGCATTTTTAATTGTATTGCTTAAATCGCATTTTCTCGGCGAGCTGAGCGCTTTTTCTGAATTGTGCCGCTCCCGTCACTCTGGTTAGGTTGGCATCGAAAAAAACGCTCTCGGGTGCTTTAGAGTGCCGAGTTATTCACTGCGCATGAAGAAATGACCACCTCCAAGGTTTGGTTTATGTTTAATAAGCATTTTTAATTTTATTGCTTAAATCGCATTTTCTCGGCGAGCTGAGCACTTTTTCTGAATTGTGCCGCTCCCGTCACTCTGGTTAGGTTGGCATCGAAAAAAACGCTCTCGGGTGCTTTAGAGTGCCGAGTTTATTACTGCGCATTAGGAAATGACCACCTCCAACGTTTGGTTTATGTTTTATAAGCATTTTTAATTTTATTGCTTAAATCGCATTTTCTCGGCGAGCTGAGCGCTTTTTCTGAATTGTGCCGCTCCCGTCACTCTGGTTAGGTTGGCATCGAAAAAAACGCTCTCGGGTGCTTTAGAGTGCCGAGTTTATTACTGCGCATTAAGAAATGACCACCTCCAACGTTTGGTTTATGTTTTATAAGCATTTTTAATTTTATTGCTTAAATCGCATTTTCTCGGCGAGCTGAGCACTTTTTCTGAATTGTGCCGCTCCCGTCACTCTGGTTAGGTTGGCATCGAAAAAAACGCTCTCGGGTGCTTTAGAGTGCCGAGTTTATTACTGCGCATTGAGAAATGACCACCTCCAACGTTTGGTTTATGTTTTATAAGCATTTTTAATTTTATTGCTTAAATCGCATTTTCTCGGCGAGCTGAGCACTTTTTCTGAATTGTGCCGCTCCCGTCACTCTGGTTAGGGTGGCATCGAAAAAAACGCTCTCGGGTGCTATAGAGTGCCGAGTTTATTACTGCGCATGAAGAAATGATACCTCCAACGTTTGGTTTATGTTTTATAAGCATTTTTAATTTTATTGCTTAAATCGCATTTTCTCGGCGAGCTGAGCGCTTTTTCTGAATTGTGCCGCTCCCGTAACTCTGGTTAGGTTGGCATCGAAAAAAACGCTCTCGGGTGCTTTAGAGTGCCGAGTTTATCACTGCGCATGAAGAAATGATACCTCCAACGTTTGGTTTATGTTTTATAAGCATTTTTAATTTTATTGCTTAAATCGCATTTTCTCGGCGAGCTGAGCGCTTTTTCTGAATTGTGCCGCTCCCGTAACTCTGGTTAGGTTGGCATCGAAAAAAACGCTCTCGGGTGCTTTAGAGTGCCGAGTTTATCACTGCGCATGAAGAAATGACCACTTCCAACGTTTGGTTTATGTTTTATAAGCATTTTTAATTTTATTGCTTAAATCGCATTTTCTCGGCGAGCTGAGCACTTTTTCTGAATTGTGCCGCTCCCGTCACTCTGGTTAGGTTGGCATCGAAAAAAACGCTCTCGGGTGCTCTAGAGAGCCGAGTTTATTACTGCGCATTAAGAAATGACCACCTCCAACGTTTGGTTTATGTTTTATAAGCATTTTTAATTTTATTGCTTAAATCGCATTTTCTCGGCGAGCTGAGCACTTTTTCTGAATTGTGCCGCTCCCGTCACTCTGGTTAGGTTGGCATCGAAAAAAACGCTCTCGGGTGCTTTAGAGTGCCGAGTTTATTACTGCGCATTAAGAAATGACCACCTCCAACGTTTGGTTTATGTTTTATAAGCATTTTTAATTTTATTGCTTAAATCGCATTTTCTCGGCGAGCTGAGCACTTTTTCTGAATTGTGCCGCTCCCGTCACTCTGGTTAGGTTGGCATCGAAAAAAACGCTCTCGGGTGCTTTAGAGTGCCGAGTTATTCACTGCGCATGAAGAAATGACCACCTCCAACGTTTGGTTTATGTTTTATAAGCATTTTTAATTTTATTGCTTAAATCGCATTTCTCGGCGAGCTGAGCACTTTTTCTGAATTGTGCCGCTCCCGTCACTCTGGTTAGGTTGGCATCGAAAAAAACGCTCTCGGGTGCTTTAGAGTGCCGAGTTTATCACTGCGCATGAAGAAATGACCACCTCCAACGTTTGGTTTATGTTTTATAAGCATTTTTAATTTTATTGCTTAAATCGCATTTTCTCGGCGAGCTGAGCGCTTTTTCTGAATTGTGCCGCTCCCGTCACTCTGGTTAGGTTGGCATCGAAAAAAACGCTCTCGGGTGCTTTAGAGTGCCGAGTTATTCACTGCGCATGAAGAAATGACCACCTCCAATGTTTGGTTTATGTTTAATAAGCATTTTTAATTTTATTGCTTAAATCGCATTTTCTCGGCGAGCTGAGCGCTTTTTCTGAATTGTGCCGCTCCCGTCACTCTGGTTAGGTTGGCATCGAAAAAAACGCTCTCGGGTGCTTTAGAGTGCCGAGTTATTCACTGCGCATGAAGAAATGACCACCTCCAACGTTTGGTTTATGTTTAATAAGCATTTTTAATTTTATTGCTTAAATCGTATTTTCTCGGCGAGCTGAGCACTTTTTCTGAATTGTGCCGCTCCCGTCACTCTGGTTAGGTTGGCATCGAAAAAAACGCTCTCGGGTGCTTTAGAGTGCCGAGTTTATCACTGCGCATGAAGAAATGACCACCTCCAACGTTTGGTTTATGTTTTATAAGCATTTTTAATTTTATTGCTTAAATCGCATTTTCTCGGCGAGCTGAGCGCTTTTTCTGAATTGTGCCGCTCCCGTCACTCTGGTTAGGTTGGCATCGAAAAAAACGCTCTCGGGTGCTTTAGAGTGCCGAGTTTATTACTGCGCATTAAGAAATGACCACCTCCAACGTTTGGTTTATGTTTTATAAGCATTTTTAATTTTATTGCTTAAATCGCATTTTCTCGGCGAGCTGAGCACTTTTTCTGAATTGTGCCGCTCCCGTCACTCTGGTTAGGTTGGCATCGAAAAAAACGCTCTCGGGTGCTTTAGAGTGCCGAGTTTATTACTGCGCATTAAGAAATGACCACCTCCAACGTTTGGTTTATGTTTTATAAGCATTTTTAATTTTATTGCTTAAATCGCATTTTCTCGGCGAGCTGAGCACTTTTTCTGAATTGTGCCGCTCCCGTCACTCTGGTTAGGTTGGCATCGAAAAAAACGCTATCGGGTCTTTAGAGTGCCGAGTTATTCACTGCGCATGAAGAAATGACCACCTCCAACGTTTGGTTTATGTTTAATAAGCATTTTTAATTTTATTGCTTAAATCGCATTTTCTCGGCGAGCTGAGCACTTTTTCTGAATTGTGCCGCTCCCGTCACTCTGGTTAGGTTGGCATCGAAAAAAACGCTCTCGGGTGCTTTAGAGTGCCGAGTTTATTACTGCGCATTAAGAAATGACCACCTCCAACGTTTGGTTTATGTTTTATAAGCATTTTTAATTTTATTGCTTAAATCGCATTTTCTCGGCGAGCTGAGCACTTTTTCTGAATTGTGCCGCTCCCGTCACTCTGGTTAGGTTGGCATCGAAAAAAACGCTCTCGGGTGCTTTAGAGTGCCGAGTTTATTACTGCGCATTAAGAAATGACCACCTCCAACGTTTGGTTTATGTTTAATAAGCATTTTTAATTTTATTGCTTAAATCGCATTTTCTCGGCGAGCTGAGCACTTTTTCTGAATTGTGCCGCTCCCGTCACTCTGGTTAGGTTGGCATCGAAAAAAACGCTCTCGGGTGCTTTAGAGTGCCGAGTTTATTACTGCGCATTAAGAAATGACCACCTCCAACGTTTGGTTTATGTTTTATAAGCATTTTTAATTTTATTGCTTAAATCGCATTTTCTCGGCGAGCTGAGCACTTTTTCTGAATTGTGCCGCTCCCGTCACTCTGGTTAGGTTGGCATCGAAAAAAACGCTCTCGGGTGCTTTAGAGTGCCGAGTTTATTACTGCGCATTAAGAAATGACCACCTCCAACGTTTGGTTTATGTTTTATAAGCATTTTTAATTTTATTGCTTAAATCGCATTTTCTCGGCGAGCTGAGCGCTTTTTCTGAATTGTGCCGCTCCCGTAACTCTGGTTAGGTTGGCATCGAAAAAAACGCTCTCGGGTGCTTTAGAGTAACGAGTTTATTACTGCGCATTAAGAAATGACCACCTCCAACGTTTGGTTTATGTTTTATAAGCATTTTTAATTTTATTGCTTAAATCGCATTTTCTCGGCGAGCTGAGCACTTTTTCTGAATTGTGCCGCTCCCGTCACTCTGGTTAGGTTGGCATCGAAAAAAACGCTCTCGGGTGCTTTAGAGTGCCGAGTTTATTACTGCGCATTAAGAAATGACCACCTCCAACGTTTGGTTTATGTTTTATAAGCATTTTTAATTTTATTGCTTAAATCGCATTTTCTCGGCGAGCTGAGCACTTTTTCTGAATTGTGCCGCTCCCGTCACTCTGGTTAGGTTGGCATCGAAAAAAACGCTCTCGGGTGCTTTAGAGTGCCGAGTTTATTACTGCGCATTAAGAAATGACCACCTCCAACGTTTGGTTTATGTTTTATAAGCATTTTTAATTTTATTGCTTAAATCGCATTTTCTCGGCGAGCTGAGCACTTTTTCTGAATTGTGCCGCTCCCGTCACTCTGGTTAGGTTGGCATCGAAAAAAACGCTCTCGGGTGCTTTAGAGTGCCGAGTTTATCACTGCGCATGAAGAAATGACGACCTCCAACGTTTGGTTTATGTTTTATAAGCATTTTTAATTTTATTGCTTAAATCGCATTTTCTCGGCGAGCTGAGCACTTTTTCTGAATTGTGCCGCTCCCGTCACTCTGGTTAGGTTGGCATCGAAAAAAACGCTCTCGGGTGCTTTAGAGTGCCGAGTTTATCACTGCGCATGAAGAAATGACCACCTCCAACGTTTGGTTTATGTTTTATAAGCATTTTTAATTTTATTGCTTAAATCGCATTTTCTCGGCGAGCTGAGCGCTTTTTCTGAATTGTGCCGCTCCCGTCACTCTGGTTAGGTTGGCATCGAAAAAAACGCTCTCGGGTGCTTTAGAGTGCCGAGTTTATTACTGCGCATTGGTTTATGTTTTATAAGCATTTTTAATTTTATTGCTTAAATCGCATTTTCTCGGCGAGCTGAGCACTTTTTCTGAATTGTGCCGCTCCCGTCACTCTGGTTAGGTTGGCATCGAAAAAAACGCTCTCGGGTGCTTTAGAGTGCCGAGTTTATTACTGCGCATTAAGAAATGACCACCTCCAACGTTTGGTTTATGTTTTATAAGCATTTTTAATTTTATTGCTTAAATCGCATTTTCTCGGCGAGCTGAGCACTTTTTCTGAATTGTGCCGCTCCCGTCACTCTGGTTAGGTTGGCATCGAAAAAAACGCTATCGGGTGCTTTAGAGTGCCGAGTTATTCACTGCGCATGAAGAAATGACCACCTCCAACGTTTGGTTTATGTTTAATAAGCATTTTTAATTTTATTGCTTAAATCGCATTTTCTCGGCGAGCTGAGCACTTTTTCTGAATTGTGCCGCTCCCGTCACTCTGGTTAGGTTGGCATCGAAAAAAACGCTCTCGGGTGCTTTAGAGTGCCGAGTTTATTACTGCGCATTAAGAAATGACCACCTCCAACGTTTGGTTTATGTTTTATAAGCATTTTTAATTTTATTGCTTAAATCGCATTTTCTCGGCGAGCTGAGCACTTTTTCTGAATTGTGCCGCTCCCGTCACTCTGGTTAGGTTGGCATCGAAAAAAACGCTCTCGGGTGCTTTAGAGTGCCGAGTTTATTACTGCGCATTAAGAAATGACCACCTCCAACGTTTGGTTTATGTTTTATAAGCATTTTTAATTTTATTGCTTAAATCGCATTTTCTCGGCGAGCTGAGCGCTTTTTCTGAATTGTGCCGCTCCCGTCACTCTGGTTAGGTTGGCATCGAAAAAAACGCTCTCGGGTGCTTTAGAGTGCCGAGTTATTCACTGCGCATGAAGAAATGACCACCTCCAACGTTTGGTTTATGTTTAATAAGCATTTTTAATTTTATTGCTTAAATCGCATTTTCTCGGCGAGCTGAGCACTTTTTCTGAATTGTGCCGCTCCCGTCACTCTGGTTAGGTTGGCATCGAAAAAAACGCTCTCGGGTGCTTTAGAGTGCCGAGTTTATTACTGCGCATTAAGAAATGACCACCTCCAACGTTTGGTTTATGTTTTATAAGCATTTTTAATTTTATTGCTTAAATCGCATTTTCTCGGCGAGCTGAGCGCTTTTTCTGAATTGTGCCGCTCCCGTCACTCTGGTTAGGTTGGCATCGAAAAAAACGCTTTCGGGTGCTTTAGAGTGCCGAGTTATTCACTGCGCATGAAGAAATGACCAACTCCAACGTTTGGTTTATGTTTTATAAGCATTTTTAATTTTATTGCTTAAATCGCATTTTCTCGGCGAGCTGAGCGCTTTTTCTGAATTGTGCCGCTCCCGTCACTCTGGTTAGGTTGGCATCGAAAAAAACGCTCTCGGGTGCTTTAGAGTGCCGAGTTTATCACTGCGCATGAAGAAATGACCACCTCCAACGTTTGGTTTATGTTTTATAAGCATTTTTAATTTTATTGCTTAAATCGCATTTTCTCGGCGAGCTGAGCGCTTTTTCTGAATTGTGCCGCTCCCGTAACTCTGGTTAGGTTGGCATCGAAAAAAACGCTCTCGGGTGCTTTAGAGTGCCGAGTTTATCACTGCGCATGAAGAAATGACCACTTCCAACGTTTGGTTTATGTTTTATAAGCATTTTTAATTTTATTGCTTAAATCGCATTTTCTCGGCGAGCTGAGCACTTTTTCTGAATTGTGCCGCTCCCGTCACTCTGGTTAGGTTGGCATCGAAAAAAACGCTCTCGGGTGCTCTAGAGTGCCGAGTTTATTACTGCGCATTAAGAAATGACCACCTCCAACGTTTGGTTTATGTTTTATAAGCATTTTTAATTGTATTGCTTAAATCGCATTTTCTCGGCGAGCTGAGCACTTTTTCTGAATTGTGCCGCTCCCGTCACTCTGGTTAGGTTGGCATCGAAAAAAACGCTCTCGGGTGCTTTAGAGTGCCGAGTTTATTACTGCGCATTAAGAAATGACCACCTCCAACGTTTGGTTTATGTTTTATAAGCATTTTTAATTTTATTGCTTAAATCGCATTTTCTCGGCGAGCTGAGCACTTTTTCTGAATGTGCCGCTCCCGTCACTCTGGTTAGGTTGGCATCGAAAAAAACGCTCTCGGGTGCTTTAGAGTGCCGAGTTATTCACTGCGCATGAAGAAATGACCACCTCCAACGTTTGGTTTATGTTTTATAAGCATTTTTAATTTTATTGCTTAAATCGCATTTTCTCGGCGAGCTGAGCGCTTTTTCTGAATTGTGCCGCTCCCGTCACTCTGGTTAGGTTGGCATCGAAAAAAACGCTCTCGGGTGCTTTAGAGTGCCGAGTTATTCACTGCGCATGAAGAAATGACCACCTCCAATGTTTGGTTTATGTTTAATAAGCATTTTTAATTTTATTGCTTAAATCGCATTTTCTCGGCGAGCTGAGCGCTTTTTCTGAATTGTGCCGCTCCCGTCACTCTGGTTAGGTTGGCATCGAAAAAAACGCTCTCGGGTGCTTTAGAGTGCCGAGTTATTCACTGCGCATGAAGAAATGACCACCTCCAACGTTTGGTTTATGTTTAATAAGCATTTTTAATTTTATTGCTTAAATCGCATTTTCTCGGCGAGCTGAGCACTTTTTCTGAATTGTGCCGCTCCCGTCACTCTGGTTAGGTTGGCATCGAAAAAAACGCTCTCGGGTGCTTTAGAGTGCCGAGTTTATTACTGCGCATTAGGAAATGACCACCTCCAACGTTTGGTTTATGTTTTATAAGCATTTTTAATTTTATTGCTTAAATCGCATTTTCTCGGCGAGCTGAGCGCTTTTTCTGAATTGTGCCGCTCCCGTCACTCTGGTTAGGTTGGCATCGAAAAAAACGCTCTCGGGTGCTTTAGAGTGCCGAGTTTATTACTGCGCATTGGTTTATGTTTTATAAGCATTTTTAATTTTATTGCTTAAATCGCATTTTCTCGGCGAGCTGAGCACTTTTTCTGAATTGTGCCGCTCCCGTCACTCTGGTTAGGTTGGCATCGAAAAAAACGCTCTCGGGTGCTTTAGAGTGCCGAGTTTATTACTGCGCATTAAGAAATGACCACCTCCAACGTTTGGTTTATGTTTTATAAGCATTTTTAATTTTATTGCTTAAATCGCATTTTCTCGGCGAGCTGAGCACTTTTTCTGAATTGTGCCGCTCCCGTCACTCTGGTTAGGTTGGCATCGAAAAAAACGCTATCGGGTGCTTTAGAGTGCCGAGTTATTCACTGCGCATGAAGAAATGACCACCTCCAACGTTTGGTTTATGTTTAATAAGCATTTTTAATTTTATTGCTTAAATCGCATTTTCTCGGCGAGCTGAGCACTTTTTCTGAATTGTGCCGCTCCCGTCACTCTGGTTAGGTTGGCATCGAAAAAAACGCTCTCGGGTGCTTTAGAGTGCCGAGTTTATTACTGCGCATTAAGAAATGACCACCTCCAACGTTTGGTTTATGTTTTATAAGCATTTTTAATTTTATTGCTTAAATCGCATTTTCTCGGCGAGCTGAGCACTTTTTCTGAATTGTGCCGCTCCCGTCACTCTGGTTAGGTTGGCATCGAAAAAAACGCTCTCGGGTGCTTTAGAGTGCCGAGTTTATTACTGCGCATTAAGAAATGACCACCTCCAACGTTTGGTTTATGTTTTATAAGCATTTTTAATTTTATTGCTTAAATCGCATTTTCTCGGCGAGCTGAGCGCTTTTTCTGAATTGTGCCGCTCCCGTCACTCTGGTTAGGTTGGCATCGAAAAAAACGCTCTCGGGTGCTTTAGAGTGCCGAGTTATTCACTGCGCATGAAGAAATGACCACCTCCAACGTTTGGTTTATGTTTAATAAGCATTTTTAATTTTATTGCTTAAATCGCATTTTCTCGGCGAGCTGAGCACTTTTTCTGAATTGTGCCGCTCCCGTCACTCTGGTTAGGTTGGCATCGAAAAAAACGCTCTCGGGTGCTTTAGAGTGCCGAGTTTATTACTGCGCATTAAGAAATGATCACCTCCAACGTTTGGTTTATGTTTTATAAGCATTTTTAATTTTATTGCTTAAATCGCATTTTCTCGGCGAGCTGAGCGCTTTTTCTGAATTGTGCCGCTCCCGTCACTCTGGTTAGGTTGGCATCGAAAAAAACGCTTTCGGGTGCTTTAGAGTGCCGAGTTATTCACTGCGCATGAAGAAATGACCAACTCCAACGTTTGGTTTATGTTTTATAAGCATTTTTAATTTTATTGCTTAAATCGCATTTTCTCGGCGAGCTGAGCGCTTTTTCTGAATTGTGCCGCTCCCGTCACTCTGGTTAGGTTGGCATCGAAAAAAACGCTCTCGGGTGCTTTAGAGTGCCGAGTTTATCACTGCGCATGAAGAAATGACCACCTCCAACGTTTGGTTTATGTTTTATAAGCATTTTTAATTTTATTGCTTAAATCGCATTTTCTCGGCGAGCTGAGCGCTTTTTCTGAATTGTGCCGCTCCCGTAACTCTGGTTAGGTTGGCATCGAAAAAAACGCTCTCGGGTGCTTTAGAGTGCCGAGTTTATCACTGCGCATGAAGAAATGACCACTTCCAACGTTTGGTTTATGTTTTATAAGCATTTTTAATTTTATTGCTTAAATCGCATTTTCTCGGCGAGCTGAGCACTTTTTCTGAATTGTGCCGCTCCCGTCACTCTGGTTAGGTTGGCATCGAAAAAAACGCTCTCGGGTGCTCTAGAGTGCCGAGTTTATTACTGCGCATTAAGAAATGACCACCTCCAACGTTTGGTTTATGTTTTATAAGCATTTTTAATTGTATTGCTTAAATCGCATTTTCTCGGCGAGCTGAGCACTTTTTCTGAATTGTGCCGCTCCCGTCACTCTGGTTAGGTTGGCATCGAAAAAAACGCTCTCGGGTGCTTTAGAGTGCCGAGTTTATTACTGCGCATTAAGAAATGACCACCTCCAACGTTTGGTTTATGTTTTATAAGCATTTTTAATTTTATTGCTTAAATCGCATTTTCTCGGCGAGCTGAGCACTTTTTCTGAATGTGCCGCTCCCGTCACTCTGGTTAGGTTGGCATCGAAAAAAACGCTCTCGGGTGCTTTAGAGTGCCGAGTTATTCACTGCGCATGAAGAAATGACCACCTCCAACGTTTGGTTTATGTTTTATAAGCATTTTTAATTTTATTGCTTAAATCGCATTTTCTCGGCGAGCTGAGCGCTTTTTCTGAATTGTGCCGCTCCCGTCACTCTGGTTAGGTTGGCATCGAAAAAAACGCTCTCGGGTGCTTTAGAGTGCCGAGTTATTCACTGCGCATGAAGAAATGACCACCTCCAATGTTTGGTTTATGTTTAATAAGCATTTTTAATTTTATTGCTTAAATCGCATTTTCTCGGCGAGCTGAGCGCTTTTTCTGAATTGTGCCGCTCCCGTCACTCTGGTTAGGTTGGCATCGAAAAAAACGCTCTCGGGTGCTTTAGAGTGCCGAGTTATTCACTGCGCATGAAGAAATGACCACCTCCAACGTTTGGTTTATGTTTAATAAGCATTTTTAATTTTATTGCTTAAATCGCATTTTCTCGGCGAGCTGAGCACTTTTTCTGAATTGTGCCGCTCCCGTCACTCTGGTTAGGTTGGCATCGAAAAAACCGCTCTCGGGTGCTTTAGAGTGCCGAGTTTATTACTGCGCATTAGGAAATGACCACCTCCAACGTTTGGTTTATGTTTTATAAGCATTTTTAATTTTATTGCTTAAATCGCATTTTCTCGGCGAGCTGAGCGCTTTTTCTGAATTGTGCCGCTCCCGTCACTCTGGTTAGGTTGGCATCGAAAAAAACGCTCTCGGGTGCTTTAGAGTGCCGAGTTTATTACTGCGCATTAAGAAATGACCACCTCCAACGTTTGGTTTATGTTTTATAAGCATTTTTAATTTTATTGCTTAAATCGCATTTTCTCGGCGAGCTGAGCACTTTTTCTGAATTGTGCCGCTCCCGTCACTCTGGTTAGGTTGGCATCGAAAAAACGCTCTCGGGTGCTTTAGAGTGCCGAGTTTATTACTGCGCATTAAGAAATGACCACCTCCAACGTTTGGTTTATGTTTTATAAGCATTTTTAATTTTATTGCTTAAATCGCATTTTCTCGGCGAGCTGAGCACTTTTTCTGAATTGTGCCGCTCCCGTCACTCTGGTTAGGTTGGCATCGAAAAAAACGCTCTCGGGTGCTTTAGAGTGCCGAGTTATTCACTGCGCATGAAGAAATGACCACCTCCAACGTTTGGTTTATGTTTAATAAGCATTTTTAATTTTATTGCTTAAATCGCATTTTCTCGGCGAGCTGAGCGCTTTTTCTGAATTCCGCCGCTCCCGTCACTCTGGTTAGGTTGGCATCGAAAAAAACGCTCTCGGGTGCTTTAGAGTGCCGAGTTATTCACTGCGCATGAAGAAATGACAACCTCCAACGTTTGGTTTATGTTTAATAAGCATTTTTAATTTTATTGCTTAAATCGCATTTTCTCGGCGAGCTGAGCACTTTTTCTGAATTGTGCCGCTCCCGTCACTCTGGTTAGGTTGGCATCGAAAAAAACGCTCTCGGGTGCTTTAGAGTGCCGAGTTTATTACTGCGCATTAAGAAATGACCACCTCCAACGTTTGGTTTATGTTTTATAAGCATTTTTAATTTTATTGCTTAAATCGCATTTTCTCGGCGAGCTGAGCGCTTTTTCTGAATTGTGCCGCTCCCGTCACTCTGGTTAGGTTGGCATCGAAAAAAACGCTCTCGGGTGCTTTAGAGTGCCGAGTTTATTACTGCGCATTAAGAAATGACCACCTCCAACGTTTGGTTTATGTTTTATAAGCATTTTTAATTTTATTGCTTAAATCGCATTTTCTCGGCGAGCTGAGCACTTTTTCTGAATTGTGCCGTCCCGTCACTCTGGTTAGGTTGGCATCGAAAAAAACGCTCACGGGTGCTTTAGAGTGCCGAGTTTATTACTGCGCATTAAGAAATGACCACCTCCAACGTTTGGTTTATGTTTTATAAGCATTTTTAATTTTATTGCTTAAATCGCATTTTCTCGGCGAGCTGAGCACTTTTTCTGAATTGTGCCGCTCCCGTCACTCTGGTTAGGTTGGCATCGAAAAAAACGCTCTCGGGTGCTTTAGAGTGCCGAGTTATTCACTGCGCATGGAGAAATGACCACCTCCAACGTTTGGTTTATGTTTTATAAGCATTTTTAATTTTATTGCTTAAATCGCATTTTCTCGGCGAGCTGAGCGCTTTTTCTGAATTGTGCCGCTCCCGTCACTCTGGTTAGGTTGGCATCGAAAAAAACGCTCTCGGGTGCTTTAGAGTGCCGAGTTATTCACTGCGCATGAAGAAATGACCACCTCCAATGTTTGGTTTATGTTTAATAAGCATTTTTAATTTTATTGCTTAAATCGCATTTTCTCGGCGAGCTGAGCGCTTTTTCTGAATTGTGCCGCTCCCGTCACTCTGGTTAGGTTGGCATCGAAAAAAACGCTTTCGGGTGCTTTAGAGTGCCGAGTTATTCACTGCGCATGAAGAAATGACCACCTCCAACGTTTGGTTTATGTTTAATAAGCATTTTTAATTTTATTGCTTAAATCGCATTTTCTCGGCGAGCTGAGCACTTTTTCTGAATTGTGCCGCTCCCGTCACTCTGGTTAGGTTGGCATCGAAAAAAACGCTCTCGGGTGCTTTAGAGTGCCGAGTTTATTACTGCGCATTAAGAAATGACCACCTCCAACGTTTGGTTTATGTTTTATAAGCATTTTTAATTTTATTGCTTAAATCGCATTTTCTCGGCGAGCTGAGCACTTTTTCTGAATTGTGCCGCTCCCGTCACTCTGGTTAGGTTGGCATCGAAAAAAACGCTCACGGGTGCTTTAGAGTGCCGAGTTTATTACTGCGCATTAAGAAATGACCACCTCCAACGTTTGGTTTATGTTTTATAAGCATTTTTAATTTTATTGCTTAAATCGCATTTTCTCGGCGAGCTGAGCACTTTTTCTGAATTGTGCCGCTCCCGTCACTCTGGTTAGGTTGGCATCGAAAAAAACGCTCTCGGGTGCTTTAGAGTGCCGAGTTATTCACTGCGCATGAAGAAATGACCACCTCCAACGTTTGGTTTATGTTTTATAAGCATTTTTAATTTTATTGCTTAAATCGCATTTTCTCGGCGAGCTGAGCACTTTTTCTGAATTGTGCCGATCCCGTCACTCTGGTTAGGTTGGCATCGAAAAAAACGCTCTCGGGTGCTTTAGAGTGCCGAGTTTATCACTGCGCATGAAGAAATGACCACCTCCAACGTTTGGTTTATGTTTTATAAGCATTTTTAATTTTATTGCTTAAATCGCATTTTCTCGGCGAGCTGAGCGCTTTTTCTGAATTGTGCCGCTCCCGTCACTCTGGTTAGGTTGGCATCGAAAAAAACGCTCTCGGGTGCTTTAGAGTGCCGAGTTTATCACTGCGCATGAAGAAATGACCACCTCCAACGTTTGGTTTATGTTTTATAAGCATTTTTAATTTTATTGCTTAAATCGCATTTTCTCGGCGAGCTGAGCGCTTTTTCTGAATTGTGCCGCTCCCGTAACTCTGGTTAGGTTGGCATCGAAAAAAACGCTCTCGGGTGCTTTAGAGTGCCGAGTTTATCACTGCGCATGAAGAAATGACCACTTCCAACGTTTGGTTTATGTTTTATAAGCATTTTTAATTTTATTGCTTAAATCGCATTTTCTCGGCGAGCTGAGCACTTTTTCTGAATTGTGCCGCTCCCGTCACTCTGGTTAGGTTGGCATCGAAAAAAACGCTCTCGGGTGCTCTAGAGTGCCGAGTTTATTACTGCGCATTAAGAAATGACCACCTCCAACGTTTGGTTTATGTTTTATAAGCATTTTTAATTTTATTGCTTAAATCGCATTTTCTCGGCGAGCTGAGCACTTTTTCTGAATTGTGCCGCTCCCGTCACTCTGGTTAGGTTGGCATCGAAAAAAACGCTCTCGGGTGCTTTAGAGTGCCGAGTTTATTACTGCGCATGAAGAAATGACCACCTCCAATGTTTGGTTTATGTTTAATAAGCATTTTTAATTTTATTGCTTAAATCGCATTTTCTCGGCGAGCTGAGCGCTTTTTCTTAATTGTGCCGCTCCCGTCACTCTGGTTAGGTTGGCATCGAAAAAAACGCTCTCGGGTGCTTTAGAGTGCCGAGTTATTCACTGCGCATGAAGAAATGACCACCTCCAACGTTTGGTTTATGTTTAATAAGCATTTTTAATTTTATTGCTTAAATCGCATTTTCTCGGCGAGCTGAGCACTTTTTCTGAATTGTGCCGCTCCCGTCACTCTGGTTAGGTTGGCATCGAAAAAAACGCTCTCGGGTGCTTTAGAGTGCCGAGTTTATTACTGCGCATTAGGAAATGACCACCTCCAACGTTTGGTTTATGTTTTATAAGCATTTTTAATTTTATTGCTTAAATCGCATTTTCTCGGCGAGCTGAGCGCTTTTTCTGAATTGTGCCGCTCCCGTCACTCTGGTTAGGTTGGCATCGAAAAAAACGCTCTCGGGTGCTTTAGAGTGCCGAGTTTATTACATTGAGAAATGACCACCTCCAACGTGTGGTTTATGTTTTATAAGCATTTTTAATTTTATTGCTTAAATCGCATTTTCTCGGCGAGCTGAGCACTTTTTCTGAATTGTGCCGCTCCCGTCACTCTGGTTAGGTTGGCATCGAAAAAAACGCTCTCGGGTGCTTTAGAGTGCCGAGTTTATTACTGCGCATTAAGAAATGACAACCTCCAACGTTTGGTTTATGTTTTATAAGCATTTTTAATTTTATTGCTTAAATCGCATTTTCTCGGCGAGCTGAGCGCTTTTTCTGAATTGTGCCGCTCCCGTCACTCTGGTTAGGTTGGCATCGAAAAAAACGCTCTCGGGTGCTTTAGAGTGCCGAGTTTATCACTGCGCATGAAGAAATGACCACCTCCAACGTTTGGTTTATGTTTTATAAGCATTTTTAATTTTATTGCTTAAATCGCATTTTCTCGGCGAGCTGAGTGCTTTTTCTGAATTGTGCCGCTCCCGTAACTCTGGTTAGGTTGGCATCGAAAAAAACGCTCTCGGGTGCTTTAGAGTGCCGAGTTTATCACTGCGCATGAAGAAATGACCACTTCCAACGTTTGGTTTATGTTTTATAAGCATTTTTAATTTTATTGCTTAAATCGCATTTTCTCGGCGAGCTGAGCACTTTTTCTGAATTGTGCCGCTCCCGTCACTCTGGTTAGGTTGGCATCGAAAAAAACGCTCTCGGGTGCTCTAGAGTGCCGAGTTTATTACTGCGCATTAAGAAATGACCACCTCCAACGTTTGGTTTATGTTTTATAAGCATTTTTAATTTTATTGCTTAAATCGCATTTTCTCGGCGAGCTGAGCACTTTTTCTGAATTGTGCCGCTCCCGTCACTCTGGTTAGGTTGGCATCGAAAAAAACGCTCTCGGGTGCTTTAGAGTGCCGAGTTTATTACTGCGCATTAAGAAAT
The DNA here is from genome assembly GCF_033458585.1 of Syngnathus typhle. Taxonomy (NCBI): domain Eukaryota; kingdom Metazoa; phylum Chordata; class Actinopteri; order Syngnathiformes; family Syngnathidae; genus Syngnathus; species Syngnathus typhle. Next base: position 44,603 of record NW_026872072.1, read on the forward strand.
GACCACCTCCAACGTTTGGTTTATGTTTTATAAGCATTTTTAATTTTATTGCTTAAATCGCATTTTCTCGGCGAGCTGAGCACTTTTTCTGAATTGTGCCGCTCCCGTCACTCTGGTTAGGTTGGCATCGAAAAAAACGCTCTCGGGTGCTTTAGAGTGCCGACTTTATCACTGCGCATGAAGAAATGACCACCTCCATGTTTTATAAGCATTTTTAATTTTATTGCTTAAATCGCATTTTCTCGGCGAGCTGAGCACTTTTTCTGAATTGTGCCGCTCCCGTCACTCTGGTTAGGTTGGCATCGAAAAAAACGCTCACGGGTGCTTTAGAGTGCCGAGTTTATCACTGCGCATGAAGAAATGACCACCTCCAACGTTTGGTTTATGTTTTATAAGCATTTTTAATTTTATTGCTTAAATCGCATTTTCTCGGCGAGCTGAGCGCTTTTTCTGAATTGTGCCTGTCCCGTCACTCTGGTTAGGTTGGCATCGAAAAAAACGCTCTCGGGTGCTTTAGAGTGCCGAGTTATTCACTGCGCATGAAGAAATGACCACCTCCAACGTTTGGTTTATGTTTAATAAGCATTTTTAATTTTATTGCTTAAATCGCATTTTCTCGGCGAGCTGAGCGCTTTTTCTGAATTGTGCCGCTCCCGTCACTCTGGTTAGGTTGGCATCGAAAAAAACGCTCTCGGGTGCTTTAGAGTGCCGAGTTATTCACTGCGCATGAAGAAATGACAACCTCCAACGTTTGGTTTATGTTTAATAAGCATTTTTAATTTTATTGCTTAAATCGCATTTTCTCGGCGAGCTGAGCACTTTTTCTGAATTGTGCCGCTCCCGTCACTCTGGTTAGGTTGGCATCGAAAAAAACGCTCTCGGGTGCTTTAGAGTGCCGAGTTTATTACTGCGCCTTAAGAAATGACCACCTCCAACGTTTGGTTTATGTTTTATAAGCATTTTTAATTTTATTGCTTAAATCGCATTTTCTCGGCGAGCTGAGCGCTTTTTCTGAATTGTGCCGCTCCCGTCACTCTGGTTAGGTTGGCATAAAAAAAAACGCTCTCGGGTGCTTTAGAGTGCCGAGTTTATTACTGCGCATTAAGAAATGACCACCTCCAACGTTTGGTTTATGTTTTATAAGCATTTTTAATTTTATTGCTTAAATCGCATTTTCTCGGCGAGCTGAGCACTTTTTCTGAATTGTGCCGCTCCCGTCACTCTGGTTAGGTTGGCATCGAAAAAAACGCTCTCGGGTGCTTTAGAGTGCCGAGTTATTCACTGCGCATGAAGAAATGACCACCTCCAACGTTTGGTTTATGTTTAATAAGCATTTTTAATTTTATTGCTTGAATCGCATTTTCTCGGCGAGCTGAGCACTTTTTCTGAATTGTGCCGCTCCCGTCACTCTGGTTAGGTTGGCATCGAAAAAAACGCTCTCAAGTGCTTTAGAGTGCCGAGTTTATCACTGCGCATGAAGAAATGACCACCTCCAACGTTTGGTTTATGTTTTATAAGCATTTTTAATTTTATTGCTTAAATCGCATTTTCTCGGCGAGCTGAGCGCTTTTTCTGAATTGTGCCGCTCCCGTCACTCTGGTTAGGTTGGCATCGAAAAAAACGCTCTCGGGTGCTTTAGAGTGCCGAGTTTATCACTGCGCATGAAGAAATGACCACCTCCAACGTTTGGTTTATGTTTTATAAGCATTTTTAATTTTATTTCTTAAATCGCATTTTCTCGGCGAGCTGAGCACTTTTTCTGAATTGTGCCGCTCCCGTCACTCTGGTTAGGTTGGCATCGAAAAAAACGCTCTCGGGTGCTTTAGAGTGCCGAGTTTATCACTGCGCATGAAGAAATGACCACCTCCAACGTTTGGTTTATGTTTTATAAGCATTTTTAATTTTATTGCTTAAATCGCATTTTCTCGGCGAGCTGAGCGCTTTTTCTGAATTGTGCCTGTCCCGTCACTCTGGTTAGGTTGGCATCGAAAAAAACGCTCTCGGGTGCTTTAGAGTGCCGAGTTATTCACTGCGCATGAAGAAATGACCACCTCCAACGTTTGGTTTATGTTTAATAAGCATTTTTAATTTTATTGCTTAAATCGCATTTTCTCGGCGAGCTGAGCGCTTTTTCTGAATTGTGCCGCTCCCGTAACTCTGGTTAGGTTGGCATCGAAAAAAACGCTCTCGGGTGCTTTAGAGTGCCGAGTTTATCACTGCGCATGAAGAAATGACCACTTCCAACGTTTGGTTTATGTTTTATAAGCATTTTTAATTTTATTGCTTAAATCGCATTTTCTCGGCGAGCTGAGCACTTTTTCTGAATTGTGCCGCTCCCGTCACTCTGGTTAGGTTGGCATCGAAAAAAACGCTCTCGGGTGCTCTAGAGTGCCGAGTTTATTACTGCGCATTAAGAAATGACCACCTCCAACGTTTGGTTTATGTTTTATAAGCATTTTTAATTTTATTGCTTAAATCGCATTTTCTCGGCGAGCTGAGCACTTTTTCTGAATTGTGCCGCTCCCGTCACTCTGGTTAGGTTGGCATCGAAAAAAACGCTCTCGGGTGCTTTAGAGTGCCGAGTTATTCACTGCGCATGAAGAAATGACCACCTCCAACGTTTGGTTTATGTTTTATAAGCATTTTTAATTTTATTGCTTAAATCGCATTTTCTCGGCGAGCTGAGCACTTTTTCTGAATTGTGCCGCTCCCGTCACTCTGGTTAGGTTGGCATCGAAAAAAACTCTCTCGGGTGCTTTAGAGTGCCGAGTTTATCACTGCGCATGAAGAAATGACCACCTCCAACGTTTGGTTTATGTTTTATAAGCATTTTTAATTTTATTGCTTAAATCGCATTTTCTCGGCGAGCTGAGCGCTTTTTCTGAATTGTGCCGCTCCCGTCACTCTGGTTCGGTTGGCATCGAAAAAAACGCTCTCGGGTGCTTTAGAGTGCCGAGTTATTCACTGCGCATGAAGAAATGACCACCTCCAACGTTTGGTTTATGTTTAATAAGCATTTTTAATTTTATTGCTTAAATCGCATTTTCTCGGCGAGCTGAGCGCTTTTTCTGAATTGTGCCGCTCCCGTAACTCTGGTTAGGTTGGCATCGAAAAAAACGCTTTCGGGTGCTTTAGAGTGCCGAGTTTATCACTGCGCATGAAGAAATGACCACTTCCAACGTTTGGTTTATGTTTTATAAGCATTTTTAATTTTATTGCTTAAATCGCATTTTCTCGGCGAGCTGAGCGCTTTTTCTGAATTGTGCCGCTCCCGTAACTCTGGTTAGGTTAAAATCGAAAAAAACGCTCTCGGGTGCTTTAGAGTGCCGAGGGTATCACTGCGCATGAAGAAATGACCACTTCCAACGTTTGGTTTATGTTTTATAAGCATTTTTAATTTTATTGCTTAAATCGCATTTTCTCGGCGAGCTGAGCACTTTTTCTGAATTGTGCCGCTCCCGTCACTCTGGTTAGGTTGGCATCGAAAAAAACGCTCTCGGGTGCTCTAGAGTGCCGAGTTTATTACTGCGCATTAAGAAATGACCACCTCCAACGTTTGGTTTATGTTTTATAAGCATTTTTAATTTTATTGCTTAAATCGCATTTTCTCGGCGAGCTGAGCACTTTTTCTGAATTGTGCCGCTCCCGTCACTCTGGTTAGGTTGGCATCGAAAAAAACGCTCTCGGGTGCTTTAGAGTGCCGAGTTATTCACTGCGCATGAAGAAATGACCACCTCCAACGTTTGGTTTATATTTTATAAGCATTTTTAATTTTATTGCTTAAATCGCATTTTCTCGGCGAGCTGAGCACTTTTTCTGAATTGTGCCGCTCCCCTCACTCTGGTTAGGTTGGCATCGAAAAAAACGCTCTCGGGTGCTTTAGAGTGCCGAGTTTATCACTGCGCATGAAGAAATGACCACCTCCAACGTTTGGTTTATGTTTTATAAGCATTTTTAATTTTATTGCTTAAATCGCATTTTCTCGGCGAGCTGAGCGCTTTTTCTGAATTGTGCCGCTCCCGTAACTCTGGTTCGGTTGGCATCGAAAAAAACGCTCTCGGGTGCTTTAGAGTGCCGAGTTATTCACTGCGCATGAAGAAATGACCACCTCCAACGTTTGGTTTATGTTTTATAAGCATTTTTAATTTTATTGCTTAAATCGCATTTCCTCGGCGAGCTGAGCGCTTTTTCTGAATTGTGCCGCTCCCGTCACTCTGGTTAGGTTGGCATCGAAAAAAACGCTCTCGGGTGCTTTAGAGTGCCGAGTTTATTACTGCGCATTAAGAAATGACCACCTCCAACGTTTGGTTTATGTTTTATAAGCATTTTTAATTTTATTGCCTAAATCGCAATTTCTCGGCGAGCTGAGCACTTTTTCTGAATTGTGCCGCTCCCGTCACTCTGGTTAGGTTGGCATCGAAAAAAACGCTCTCGGGTGCTTTAGAGTGCCGAGTTTATTACTGCGCATTAAGAAATGACCACCTCCAACGTTTGGTTTATGTTTTATAAGCATTTTTAATTTTATTGCTTAAATCGCATTTTCTCGGCGAGCTGAGCACTTTTTCTGAATTGTGCCGCTCCCGTCACTCTGGTTAGGTTGGCATCGAAAAAAACGCTCTCGGGTGCTTTAGAGTGCCGAGTTTATCACTGCGCATGAAGAAATGACCACCTCCAACGTTTGGTTTATGTTTTATAAGCATTTTTAATTATATTGCTTAAATCGCATTTTCTCGGCGAGCTGAGCACTTTTTCTGAATTGTGCCGCTCCCGTCACTCTGGTTAGGTTGGCATCGAAAAAAACGCTCTCGGGTGCTTTAGAGTGCCGAGTTTATCACTGCGCATGAAGAAATGACCACCTCCAACGTTTGGTTTATGTTTTATAAGCATTTTTAATTTTATTGCTTAAATCGCATTTTCTCGGCGAGCTGAGCGCTTTTTCTGAATTGTGCCGCTCCCGTAACTCTGGTTAGGTTGGCATCGAAAAAAACGCTCTCGGGTGCTCTAGAGTGCCGAGTTTATTACTGCGCATTAAGAAATGACCACCTCCAACGTTTGGTTTATGTTTTATAAGCATTTTTAATTTTATTGCTTAAATCGCATTTTCTCGGCGAGCTGAGCGCTTTTTCTGAATTGTGCCGCTCCCGTCACTCTGGTTAGGTTGGCATCGAAAAAAACGCTCTCGGGTGCTTTAGAGTGCCGAGTTTATCACTGCGCATGAAGAAATGACCACCTCCAACGTTTGGTTTATGTTTTATAAGCATTTTTAATTTTATTGCTTAAATCGCATTTTCTCGGCGAGCTGAGCACTTTTTCTGAATTGTGCCGCTCCCGTCACTCTGGTTAGGTTGGCATCGAAAAAAACGCTCTCGGGTGCTCTAGAGTGCCGAGTTTATTACTGCGCATTAAGAAATGACCACCTCCAACGTTTGGTTTATGTTTTATAAGCATTTTTAATTTTATTGCTTAAATCGCATTTTCTCGGCGAGCTGAGCACTTTTTCTGAATTGTGCCGCTCCCGTCACTCTGGTTAGGTTGGCATCGAAAAACACGCTCTCGGGTGCTTTAGAGTGCCGAGTTTATTACTGCGCATTAAGAAATGACCACCTCCAACGTTTGGTTTATGTTTTATAAGCATTTTTAATTTTATTGCTTAAATCGCATTTTCTCGGCGAGCTGAGCACTTTTTCTGAATTGTGCCGCTCCCGTCACTCTGGTTAGGTTGGCATCGAAAAAAACGCTCTCGGGTGCTTTAGAGTGCCGAGTTATTCACTGCGCATGAAGAAATGACCACCTCCAACGTTTGGTTTATGTTTTATAAGCATTTTTAATTTTATTGCTTAAATCGCATTTTCTCGGCGAGCTGAATTGTGCCGCTCCCGTCACTCTGGTTAGGTTGGCATCGAAAAAAACGCTCTCGGGTGCTTTAGAGTGCCGAGTTTATCACTGCGCATGAAGAAATGACCACCTCCAACGTTTGGTTTATGTTTTATAAGCATTTTTAATTTTATTGCTTAAATCGCATTTTCTCGGCGAGCTGAGCGCTTTTTCTGAATTGTGCCGCTCCCGTCACTCTGGTTAGGTTGGCATCGAAAAAAACGCTCTCGGGTGCTTTAGAGTGCCGAGTTATTCACTGCGCATGAAGAAATGACCACCTCCAATAATTTTTGGTTTATGTTTAATAAGCATTTTTAATTTTATTGCTTAAATCGCATTTTCTCGGCGAGCTGAGCGCTTTTTCTGAATTGTGCCGCTCCCGTCACTCTGGTTAGGTTGGCATCGAAAAAAACGCTCTCGGGTGCTTTAGAGTGCCGAGTTATTCACTGCGCATGAAGAAATGACCACCTCCAACGTTTGGTTTATGTTTAATAAGCATTTTTAATTTTATTGCTTAAATCGCATTTTCTCGGCGAGCTGAGCACTTTTTCTGAATTGTGCCGCTCCCGTCACTCTGGTTAGGTTGGCATCGAAAAAAACGCTCTCGGGTGCTTTAGAGTGCCGAGTTTATTACTGCGCATTAAGAAATGACCACCTCCAACGTTTGGTTTATGTTTTATAAGCATTTTTAATTTTATTGCTTAAATCGCATTTTCTCGGCGAGCTGAGCACTTTTTCTGAATTGTGCCGCTCCCGTCACTCTGGTTAGGTTGGCATCGAAAAAAACGCTCTCGGGTGCTTTAGAGTGCCGAGTTTATTACTGCGCATTAAGAAATGACCACCTCCAACGTTTGGTTTATGTTTTATAAGCATTTTTAATTTTATTGCTTAAATCGCAATTTCTCGGCGAGCTGAGCACTTTTTCTTAATTGTGCCGCTCCCGTCACTCTGGTTAGGTTGGCATCGAAAAAAACGCTCTCGGGTGCTTTAGAGTGCCGAGTTTATTACTGCGCATTAAGAAATGACCACCTCCAACGTTTGGTTTATGTTTTATAAGCATTTTTAATTTTATTGCTTAAATCGCATTTTCTCGGCGAGCTGAGCACTTTTTCTGAATTGTGCCGCTCCCGTCACTCTGGTTAGGTTGGCATCGAAAAAAACGCTCTCGGGTGCTTTAGAGTGCCGAGTTATTCACTGCGCATGAAGAAATGACCACCTCCAACGTTTGGTTTATGTTTAATAAGCATTTTTAATTTTATTGCTTGAATCGCATTTTCTCGGCGAGCTGAGCACTTTTTCTGAATTGTGCCGCTCCCGTCACTCTGGTTAGGTTGGCATCGAAAAAAACGCTCTCGGGTGCTTTAGAGTGCCGAGTTTATCACTGCGCATGAAGAAATGACCACCTCCAACGTTTGGTTTATGTTTTATAAGCATTTTTAATTTTATTGCTTAAATCGCATTTTCTCGGCGAGCTGAGCGCTTTTTCCGAATTGTGCCGCTCCCGTCACTCTGGTTAGGTTGGCATCGAAAAAAACGCTCTCGGGTGCTTTAGAGTGCCGAGTTTATCACTGCGCATGAAGAAATGACCACCTCCAACGTTTGGTTTATGTTTTATAAGCATTTTTAATTTTATTGCTTAAATCGCATTTTCTCGGCGAGCTGAGCACTTTTTCTGAATTGTGCCGCTCCCGTCACTCTGGTTAGGTTGGCATCGAAAAAAACGCTCTCGGGTGCTTTAGAGTGCCGAGTTTATCACTGCGCATGAAGAAATGACCACCTCCAACGTTTGGTTTATGTTTAATAAGCATTTTTAATTTTATTGCTTAAATCGCATTTTCTCGGCGAGCTGAGCACTTTTTCTGAATTGTGCCGCTCCCGTCACTCTGGTTAGGTTGGCATCGAAAAAAACGCTCTCGGGTGCTTTAGAGTGCCGAGTTTATTACTGCGCATTAAGAAATGACCACCTCCAACGTTTGGTTTATGTTTTATAAGCATTTTTAATTTTATTGCTTAAATCGCATTTTCTCGGCGAGCTGAGCGCTTTTTCTGAATTGTGCCGCTCCCGTCACTCTGGTTAGGTTGGCATCGAAAAAAACGCTTTCGGGTGCTTTAGAGTGCCGAGTTATTCACTGCGCATGAAGAAATGACCACCTCCAACGTTTGGTTTATGTTTAATAAGCATTTTTAATTTTATTGCTTAAATCGCATTTTCTCGGCGAGCTGAGCACTTTTTCTGAATTGTGCCGCTCCCGTCACTCTGGTTAGGTTGGCATCGAAAAAAACGCTCTCGGGTGCTTTAGAGTGCCGAGTTTATTACTGCGCATTAAGAAATGACCACCTCCAACGTTTGGTTTATGTTTTATAAGCATTTTTAATTTTATTGCTTAAATCGCATTTTCTCGGCGAGCTGAGCACTTTTTCTGAATTGTGCCGCTCCCGTCACTCTGGTTAGGTTGGCATCGAAAAAAACGCTCTCGGGTGCTTTAGAGTGCCGAGTTTATCACTGCGCATGAAGAAATGACCACCTCCAACGTTTGGTTTATGTTTAATAAGCATTTTTAATTTTATTGCTTAAATCGCATTTTCTCGGCGAGCTGAGCACTTTTTCTGAATTGTGCCGCTCCCGTCACTCTGGTTAGGTTGGCATCGAAAAAAACGCTCTCGGGTGCTTTAGAGTGCCGACTTTATCACTGCGCATGAAGAAATGACCACCTCCAACGTTTGGTTTATGTTTTATAAGCATTTTTGATTTTATTGCTTAAATCGCATTTTCTCGGCGAGCTGAGCACTTTTTCTGAATTGTGCCGCTCCCGTCACTCTGGTTAGGTTGGCATCGAAAAAAACGCTCACGGGTGCTTTAGAGTGCCGAGTTTATTACTGCGCATTAAGAAATGACCACCTCCAACGTTTGGTTTATGTTTTATAAGCATTTTTAATTTTATTGCTTAAATCGCATTTTCTCGGCGAGCTGAGCACTTTTTCTGAATTGTGCCGCTCCCGTCACTCTGGTTAGGTTGGCATCGAAAAAAACGCTCTCGGGTGCTTTAGAGTGCCGAGTTATTCACTGCGCATGAAGAAATGACCACCTCCAACGTTTGGTTTATGTTTTATAAGCATTTTTAATTTTATTGCTTAAATCGCATTTTCTCGGCGAGCTGAGCACTTTTTCTGAATTGTGCCGATCCCGTCACTCTGGTTAGGTTGGCATCGAAAAAAACGCTCTCGGGTGCTTTAGAGTGCCGAGTTTATCACTGCGCATGAAGAAATGACCACCTCCAACGTTTGGTTTATGTTTTATAAGCATTTTTAATTTTATTGCTTAAATCGCATTTTCTCGGCGAGCTGAGCGCTTTTTCTGAATTGTGCCGCTCCCGTCACTCTGGTTAGGTTGGCATCGAAAAAAACGCTCTCGGGTGCTTTAGAGTGCCGAGTTTATCACTGCGCATGAAGAAATGACCACCTCCAACGTTTGGTTTATGTTTTATAAGCATTTTTAATTTTATTGCTTAAATCGCATTTTCTCGGCGAGCTGAGCGCTTTTTCTGAATTGTGCCGCTCCCGTAACTCTGGTTAGGTTGGCATCGAAAAAAACGCTCTCGGGTGCTTTAGAGTGCCGAGTTTATCACTGCGCATGAAGAAATGACCACTTCCAACGTTTGGTTTATGTTTTATAAGCATTTTTAATTTTATTGCTTAAATCGCATTTTCTCGGCGAGCTGAGCACTTTTTCTGAATTGTGCCGCTCCCGTCACTCTGGTTAGGTTGGCATCGAAAAAAACGCTCTCGGGTGCTCTAGAGTGCCGAGTTATTCACTGCGCATGAAGAAATGACCACCTCCAACGTTTGGTTTATGTTTAATAAGCATTTTTAATTTTATTGCTTAAATCGCATTTTCTCGGCGAGCTGAGCACTTTTTCTGAATTGTGCCGCTCCCGTCACTCTGGTTAGGTTGGCATCGAAAAAAACGCTCTCGGGTGCTTTAGAGTGCCGAGTTTATTACTGCGCATTAGGAAATGACCACCTCCAACGTTTGGTTTATGTTTTATAAGCATTTTTAATTTTATTGCTTAAATCGCATTTTCTCGGCGAGCTGAGCGCTTTTTCTGAATTGTGCCGCTCCCGTCACTCTGGTTAGGTTGGCATCGAAAAAAACGCTCTCGGGTGCTTTAGAGTGCCGAGTTTATTACATTGAGAAATGACCACCTCCAACGTGTGGTTTATGTTTTATAAGCATTTTTAATTTTATTGCTTAAATCGCATTTTCTCGGCGAGCTGAGCACTTTTTCTGAATTGTGCCGCTCCCGTCACTCTGGTTAGGTTGGCATCGAAAAAAACGCTCTCGGGTGCTTTAGAGTGCCGAGTTTATTACTGCGCATTAAGAAATGACAACCTCCAACGTTTGGTTTATGTTTTATAAGCATTTTTAATTTTATTGCTTAAATCGCATTTTCTCGGCGAGCTGAGCGCTTTTTCTGAATTGTGCCGCTCCCGTCACTCTGGTTAGGTTGGCATCGAAAAAAACGCTCTCGGGTGCTTTAGAGTGCCGAGTTTATCACTGCGCATGAAGAAATGACCACCTCCAACGTTTGGTTTATGTTTTATAAGCATTTTTAATTTTATTGCTTAAATCGCATTTTCTCGGCGAGCTGAGTGCTTTTTCTGAATTGTGCCGCTCCCGTAACTCTGGTTAGGTTGGCATCGAAAAAAACGCTCTCGGGTGCTTTAGAGTGCCGAGTTTATCACTGCGCATGAAGAAATGACCACTTCCAACGTTTGGTTTATGTTTTATAAGCATTTTTAATTTTATTGCTTAAATCGCATTTTCTCGGCGAGCTGAGCACTTTTTCTGAATTGTGCCGCTCCCGTCACTCTGGTTAGGTTGGCATCGAAAAAAACGCTCTCGGGTGCTCTAGAGTGCCGAGTTTATTACTGCGCATTAAGAAATGACCACCTCCAACGTTTGGTTTATGTTTTATAAGCATTTTTAATTTTATTGCTTAAATCGCATTTTCTCGGCGAGCTGAGCACTTTTTCTGAATTGTGCCGCTCCCGTCACTCTGGTTAGGTTGGCATCGAAAAAAACGCTCTCGGGTGCTTTAGAGTGCCGAGTTTATTACTGCGCATTAAGAAATGACCACCTCCAACGTTTGGTTTATGTTTTATAAGCATTTTTAATTTTATTGCTTAAATCGCATTTTCTCGGCGAGCTGAGCACTTTTTCTGAATTGTGCCGCTCCCGTCACTCTGGTTAGGTTGGCATCGAAAAAAACGCTCTCGGGTGCTTTAGAGTGCCGACTTTATCACTGCGCATGAAGAAATGACCACCTCCATGTTTTATAAGCATTTTTAATTTTATTGCTTAAATCGCATTTTCTCGGCGAGCTGAGCACTTTTTCTGAATTGTGCCGCTCCCGTCACTCTGGTTAGGTTGGCATCGAAAAAAACGCTCACGGGTGCTTTAGAGTGCCGAGTTTATCACTGCGCATGAAGAAATGACCACCTCCAACGTTTGGTTTATGTTTTATAAGCATTTTTAATTTTATTGCTTAAATCGCATTTTCTCGGCGAGCTGAGCGCTTTTTCTGAATTGTGCCTGTCCCGTCACTCTGGTTAGGTTGGCATCGAAAAAAACGCTCTCGGGTGCTTTAGAGTGCCGAGTTATTCACTGCGCATGAAGAAATGACCACCTCCAACGTTTGGTTTATGTTTAATAAGCATTTTTAATTTTATTGCTTAAATCGCATTTTCTCGGCGAGCTGAGCGCTTTTTCTGAATTGTGCCGCTCCCGTCACTCTGGTTAGGTTGGCATCGAAAAAAACGCTCTCGGGTGCTTTAGAGTGCCGAGTTTATCACTGCGCATGAAGAAATGACCACTTCCAACGTTTGGTTTATGTTTTATAAGCATTTTTAATTTTATTGCTTAAATCGCATTTTCTCGGCGAACTGAGCACTTTTTCTGAATTGTGCCGCTCCCGTCACTCTGGTTAGGTTGGCATCGAAAAAAACGCTCTCGGGTGCTCTAGAGTGCCGAGTTTATTACTGCGCATTAAGAAATGACCACCTCCAACGTTTGGTTTATGTTTTATAAGCATTTTTAATTTTATTGCTTAAATCGCATTTTCTCGGCGAGCTGAGCACTTTTTCTGAATTGTGCCGCTCCCGTCACTCTGGTTAGGTTGGCATCGAAAAAAACGCTCTCGGGTGCTTTAGAGTGCCGAGTTATTCACTGCGCATGAAGAAATGACCACCTCCAACGTTTGGTTTATGTTTTATAAGCATTTTTAATTTTATTGCTTAAATCGCATTTTCTCGGCGAGCTGAGCACTTTTTCTGAATTGTGCCGCTCCCGTCACTCTGGTTAGGTTGGCATCGAAAAAAACGCTCTCGGGTGCTTTAGAGTGCCGAGTTTATTACTGCGCATTAAGAAATGACCACCTCCAACGTTTGGTTTATGTTTTATAAGCATTTTTAATTTTATTGCTTAAATCGCATTTTCTCGGCGAGCTGAGCGCTTTTTCTGAATTGTGCCGCTCCCGTAACTCTGGTTAGGTTGGCATCGAAAAAAACGCTCTCGGGTGCTTTAGAGTGCCGAGTTTATCACTGCGCATGAAGAAATGACCACTTCCAACGTTTGGTTTATGTTTTATAAGCATTTTTAATTTTATTGCTTAAATCGCATTTTCTCGGCGAGCTGAGCGCTTTTTCTGAATTGTGCCGCTCCCGTAACTCTGGTTAGGTTGGCATCGAAAAAAACGCTCTCGGGTGCTTTAGAGTGCCGAGTTTATCACTGCGCATGAAGAAATGACCACTTCCAACGTTTGGTTTATGTTTTATAAGCATTTTTAATTTTATTGCTTAAATCGCATTTTCTCGGCGAACTGAGCACTTTTTCTGAATTGTGCCGCTCCCGTCACTCTGGTTAGGTTGGCATCGAAAAAAACGCTCTCGGGTGCTCTAGAGTGCCGAGTTTATTACTGCGCATTAAGAAATGACCACCTCCAACGTTTGGTTTATGTTTTATAAGCATTTTTAATTTTATTGCTTAAATCGCATTTTCTCGGCGAGCTGAGCACTTTTTCTGAATTGTGCCGCTCCCGTCACTCTGGTTAGGTTGGCATCGAAAAAAACGCTCTCGGGTGCTTTAGAGTGCCGAGTTATTCACTGCGCATGAAGAAATGACCACCTCCAACGTTTGGTTTATGTTTTATAAGCATTTTTAATTTTATTGCTTAAATCGCATTTTCTCGGCGAGCTGAGCACTTTTTCTGAATTGTGCCGCTCCCGTCACTCTGGTTAGGTTGGCATCGAAAAAAACGCTCTCGGGTGCTTTAGAGTGCCGAGTTTATTACTGCGCATTAAGAAATGACCACCTCCAACGTTTGGTTTATGTTTTATAAGCATTTTTAATTTTATTGCTTAAATCGCATTTTCTCGGCGAGCTGAGCACTTTTTCTGAATTGTGCCGCTCCCGTCACTCTGGTTAGGTTGGCATCGAAAAAAACGCTCTCGGGTGCTTTAGAGTGCCGAGTTTATCACTGCGCATGAAGAAATGACCACTTCCAACGTTTGGTTCATGTTTAATAAGCATTTTTAATTTTATTGCTTAAATCGCATTTTCTCGGCGAGCTGAGCACTTTTTCTGAATTGTGCCGCTCCCGTCACTCTGGTTAGGTTGGCATCGAAAAAAACGCTCTCGGGTGCTTTAGAGTGCCGAGTTTATTACTGCGCATTAAGAAATGACCACCTCCAACGTTTGGTTTATGTTTTATAAGCATTTTTAATTTTATTGCTTAAATCGCATTTTCTCGGCGAGCTGAGCACTTTTTCTGAATTGTGCCGCTCCCGTCACTCTGGTTAGGTTGGCATCGAAAAAAACGCTCTCGGGTGCTTTAGAGTGCCGAGTTTATTACTGCGCATTAAGAAATGACCACCTCCAACGTTTGGTTTATGTTTTATAATCATTTTTAATTTTATTGCTTAAATCGCATTTTCTCGGCGAGCTGAGCGCTTTTTCTGAACTGTGCCGCTCCCGTCACTCTGGTTAGGTTGGCATCGAAAAAAACGCTCTCGGGTGCTTTAGAGTGCCGAGTTATTCACTGCGCATGAAGAAATGACCACCTCCAACGTTTGGTTTATGTTTAATAAGCATTTTTAATTTTATTGCTTAAATCGCATTTTCTCGGCGAGCTGAGCACTTTTTCTGAATTGTGCCGCTCCCGTCACTCTGGTTAGGTTGGCATCGAAAAAAACGCTCTCGGGTGCTTTAGAGTGCCGAGTTTATTACTGCGCATTAAGAAATGACCACCTCCAACGTTTGGTTTATGTTTTATAAGCATTTTTAATTTTATTGCTTAAATCGCATTTTCTCGGCGAGCTGAGCGCTTTTTCTGAATTGTGCCGCTCCCGTCACTCTGGTTAGGTTGGCATCGAACAAAACGCTCTCGGGTGCTTTAGAGTGCCGAGTTATTCACTGCGCATGAAGAAATGACCACCTCCAACGTTTGGTTTATGTTTAATAAGCATTTTTAATTTTATTGCTTAAATCGCATTTTCTCGGCGAGCTGAGCACTTTTTCTGAATTGTGCCGCTCCCGTCACTCTGGTTAGGTTGGCATCGAAAAAAACGCTCTCGGGTGCTTTAGAGTGCCGAGTTTATTACTGCGCATTAAGAAATGACCACCTCCAACGTTTGGTTTATGTTTTATAAGCATTTTTAATTTTATTGCTTAAATCGCATTTTCTCGGCGAGCTGAGCACTTTTTCTGAATTGTGCCGCTCCCGTCACTCTGGTTAGGTTGGCATCGAAAAAAACGCTCTCGGGTGCTTTAGAGTGCCGAGTTTATCACTGCGCATGAAGAAATGACCACCTCCAACGTTTGGTTTATGTTTAATAAGCATTTTTAATTTTATTGCTTAAATCGCATTTTCTCGGCGAGCTGAGCACTTTTTCTGAATTGTGCCGCTCCCGTCACTCTGGTTAGGTTGGCATCGAAAAAAACGCTCTCGGGTGCTTTAGAGTGCCGACTTTATCACTGCGCATGAAGAAATGACCACCTCCAACGTTTGGTTTATGTTTTATAAGCATTTTTAATTTTATTGCTTAAATCGCATTTTCTCGGCGAGCTGAGCACTTTTTCTGAATTGTGCCGCTCCCGTCACTCTGGTTAGGTTGGCATCGAAAAAAACGCTCACGGGTGCTTTAGAGTGCCGAGTTTATTACTGCGCATTAAGAAATGACCACCTCCAACGTTTGGTTTATGTTTTATAAGCATTTTTAATTTTATTGCTTAAATCGCATTTTCTCGGCGAGCTGAGCACTTTTTCTGAATTGTGCCGCTCCCGTCACTCTGGTTAGGTTGGCATCGAAAAAAACGCTCTCGGGTGCTTTAGAGTGCCGAGTTATTCACTGCGCATGAATAAATGACCACCTCCAACGTTTGGTTTATGTTTTATAAGCATTTTTAATTTTATTGCTTAAATCGCATTTTCTCGGCGAGCTGAGCACTTTTTCTGAATTGTGCCGCTCCCGTCACTCTGGTTAGGTTGGCATCGAAAAAAACGCTCTCGGGTGCTTTAGAGTGCCGAGTTTATTACTGCGCATTAAGAAATGACCACCTCCAACGTTTGGTTTATGTTTTATAAGCATTTTTAATTTTATTGCTTAAATCGCATTTTCTCGGCGAGCTGAGCGCTTTTTCTGAATTGTGCCGCTCCCGTCACTCTGGTTAGGTTGGCATCGAAAAAAACGCTCTCGGGTGCTTTAGAGTGCCGAGTTATTCACTGCGCATGAAGAAATGACCACCTCCAACGTTTGGTTTATGTTTAATAAGCATTTTTAATTTTATTGCTTAAATCGCATTTTCTCGGCGAGCTGAGCACTTTTTCTGAATTGTGCCGCTCCTGTCACTCTGGTTAGGTTGGCATCGAAAAAAACGCTCTCGGGTGCTTTAGAGTGCCGAGTTTATTACTGCGCATTAAGAAATGACCACCTCCAACGTTTGGTTTATGTTTTATAAGCATTTTTAATTTTATTGCTTAAATCGCATTTTCTCGGCGAGCTGAGCACTTTTTCTGAATTGTGCCGCTCCCGTCACTCTGGTTAGGTTGGCATCGAAAAAAACGCTCTCGGGTGCTTTAGAGTGCCGAGTTATTCACTGCGCATGAAGAAATGACCACCTCCAACGTTTGGTTTATGTTTTATAAGCATTTTTAATTTTATTGCTTAAATCGCATTTTCTCGGCGAGCTGAGCACTTTTTCTGAATTGTGCCGATCCCGTCACTCTGGTTAGGTTGGCATCGAAAAAAACGCTCTCGGGTGCTTTAGAGTGCCGAGTTTATCACTGCGCATGAAGAAATGACCACCTCCAACGTTTGGTTTATGTTTTATAAGCATTTTTAATTTTATTGCTTAAATCGCATTTTCTCGGCGAGCTGAGCGCTTTTTCTGAATTGTGCCGCTCCCGTCACTCTGGTTAGGTTGGCATCGAAAAAAACGCTCTCGGGTGCTTTAGAGTGCCGAGTTTATCACTGCGCATGAAGAAATGACCACCTCCAACGTTTGGTTTATGTTTTATAAGCATTTTTAATTTTATTGCTTAAATCGCATTTTCTCGGCGAGCTGAGCACTTTTTCTGAATTGTGCCGCTCCCGTCACTCTGGTTAGGTTGGCATCGAAAAAAACGCTCTCGGGTGCTTTAGAGTGCCGAGTTTATTACTGCGCATTAGGAAATGACCACCTCCAACGTTTGGTTTATGTTTTATAAGCATTTTTAATTTTATTGCTTAAATCGCATTTTCTCGGCGAGCTGAGCGCTTTTTCTGAATTGTGCCGCTCCCGTCACTCTGGTTAGGTTGGCATCGAAAAAAACGCTCTCGGGTGCTTTAGAGTGCCGAGTTTATTACTGCGCATTAAGAAATGACCACCTCCAACGTTTGGTTTATGTTTTATAAGCATTTTTAATTTTATTGCTTAAATCGCATTTTCTCGGCGA
Source organism: Syngnathus typhle (assembly GCF_033458585.1). Lineage (NCBI taxonomy): Eukaryota > Metazoa > Chordata > Actinopteri > Syngnathiformes > Syngnathidae > Syngnathus > Syngnathus typhle. Next base: position 61,468 of record NW_026872072.1, read on the forward strand.
GCTGAGCACTTTTTCTGAATTGTGCCGCTCCCGTCACTCTGGTTAGGTTGGCATCGAAAAAAACGCTCTCGGGTGCTTTAGAGTGCCGAGTTTATTACTGCGCATTGAGAAATGACCACCTCCAACGTTTGGTTTATGTTTTATAAGCATTTTTAATTTTATTGCTTAAATCGCATTTTCTCGGCGAGCTGAGCACTTTTTCTGAATTGTGCCGCTCCCGTCACTCTGGTTAGGTTGGCATCGAAAAAAACGCTCTCGGGTGCTTTAGAGTGCCGAGTTTATTACTGCGCATTAAGAAATGACAACCTCCAACGTTTGGTTTATGTTTTATAAGCATTTTTAATTTTATTGCTTAAATCGCATTTTCTCGGCGAGCTGAGCGCTTTTTCTGAATTGTGCCGCTCCCGTCACTCTGGTTAGGTTGGCATCGAAAAAAACGCTCTCGGGTGCTTTAGAGTGCCGAGTTTATCACTGCGCATGAAGAAATGACGACCTCCAACGTTTGGTTTATGTTTTATAAGCATTTTTAATTTTATTGCTTAAATCGCATTTTCTCGGCGAGCTGAGTGCTTTTTCTGAATTGTGCCGCTCCCGTAACTCTGGTTAGGTTGGCATCGAAAAAAACGCTCTCGGGTGCTTTAGAGTGCCGAGTTTATCACTGCGCATGAAGAAATGACCACTTCCAACGTTTGGTTTATGTTTTATAAGCATTTTTAATTTTATTGCTTAAATCGCATTTTCTCGGTTTGCTGAGCACTTTTTCTGAATTGTGCCGCTCCCGTCACTCTGGTTAGGTTGGCATCGAAAAAAACGCTCTCGGGTGCTCTAGAGTGCCGAGTTTATTACTGCGCATTAAGAAATGACCACCTCCAACGTTTGGTTTATGTTTTATAAGCATTTTTAATTTTATTGCTTAAATCGCATTTTCTCGGCGAGCTGAGCACTTTTTCTGAATTGTGCCGCTCCCGTCACTCTGGTTAGGTTGGCATCGAAAAAAACGCTCTCGGGTGCTTTAGAGTGCCGAGTTTATTACTGCGCATTAAGAAATGACCACCTCCAACGTTTGGTTTATGTTTTATAAGCATTTTTAATTTTATTGCTTAAATCGCATTTTCTCGGCGAGCTGAGCACTTTTTCTGAATTGTGCCGCTCCCGTCACTCTGGTTAGGTTGGCATCGAAAAAAACGCTCTCGGGTGCTTTAGAGTGCCGACTTTATCACTGCGCATGAAGAAATGACCACCTCCAACGTTTGGTTTATGTTTTATAAGCATTTTTAATTTTATTGCTTAAATCCCATTTTCTCGGCGAGCTGAGCACTTTTTCTGAATTGTGCCGCTCCCGTCACTCTGGTTAGGTTGGCATCGAAAAAAACGCTCACGGGTGCTTTAGAGTGCCGAGTTTATCACTGCGCATGAAGAAATGACCACCTCCAACGTTTGGTTTATGTTTTATAAGCATTTTTAATTTTATTGCTTAAATCGCATTTTCTCGGCGAGCTGAGCGCTTTTTCTGAATTGTGCCTGTCCCGTCACTCTGGTTAGGTTGGCATCGAAAAAAACGCTCTCGGGTGCTTTAGAGTGCCGAGTTATTCACTGCGCATGAAGAAATGACCACCTCCAACGTTTGGTTTATGTTTAATAAGCATTTTTAATTTTATTGCTTAAATCGCATTTTCTCGGCGAGCTGAGCGCTTTTTCTGAATTGTGCCGCTCCCGTCACTCTGGTTAGGTTGGCATCGAAAAAAACGCTCTCGGGTGCTTTAGAGTGCCGAGTTATTCACTGCGCATGAAGAAATGACAACCTCCAACGTTTGGTTTATGTTTAATAAGCATTTTTAATTTTATTGCTTAAATCGCATTTTCTCGGCGAGCTGAGCACTTTTTCTGAATTGTGCCGCTCCCGTCACTCTGGTTAGGTTGGCATCGAAAAAAACGCTCTCGGGTGCTTTAGAGTGCCGAGTTTATTACTGCGCCTTAAGAAATGACCACCTCCAACGTTTGGTTTATGTTTTATAAGCATTTTTAATTTTATTGCTTAAATCGCATTTTCTCGGCGAGCTGAGCGCTTTTTCTGAATTGTGCCGCTCCCGTCACTCTGGTTAGGTTGGCATCGAAAAAAACGCTCTCGGGTGCTTTAGAGTGCCGAGTTTATTACTGCGCATTAAGAAATGACCACCTCCAACGTTTGGTTTATGTTTTATAAGCATTTTTAATTTTATTGCTTAAATCGCATTTTCTCGGCGAGCTGAGCACTTTTTCTGAATTGTGCCGTCCCGTCACTCTGGTTAGGTTGGCATCGAAAAAAACGCTCACGGGTGCTTTAGAGTGCCGAGTTTATTACTGCGCATTAAGAAATGACCACCTCCAACGTTTGGTTTATGTTTTATAAGCATTTTTAATTTTATTGCTTAAATCGCATTTTCTCGGCGAGCTGAGCACTTTTTCTGAATTGTGCCGCTCCCGTCACTCTGGTTAGGTTGGCATCGAAAAAAACGCTCTCGGGTGCTTTAGAGTGCCGAGTTATTCACTGCGCATGGAGAAATGACCACCTCCAACGTTTGGTTTATGTTTTATAAGCATTTTTAATTTTATTGCTTAAATCGCATTTTCTCGGCGAGCTGAGCACTTTTTCTGAATTGTGCCGCTCCCGTCACTCTGGTTAGGTTGGCATCGAAAAAAACGCTCTCGGGTGCTTTAGAGTGCCGAGTTTATCACTGCGCATGAAGAAATGACCACCTCCAACGTTTGGTTTATGTTTTATAAGCATTTTTAATTTTATTGCTTAAATCGCATTTTCTCGGCGAGCTGAGCGCTTTTTCTGAATTGTGCCGCTCCCGTCACTCTGGTTAGGTTGGCATCGAAAAAAACGCTCTCGGGTGCTTTAGAGTGCCGAGTTTATCACTGCGCATGAAGAAATGACCACCTCCAACGTTTGGTTTATGTTTTATAAGCATTTTTAATTTTATTGCTTAAATCGCATTTTCTCGGCGAGCTGAGCGCTTTTTCTGAATTGTGCCGCTCCCGTAACTCTGGTTAGGTTGGCATCGAAAAAAACGCTCTCGGGTGCTTTAGAGTGCCGAGTTTATCACTGCGCATGAAGAAATGACCACTTCCAACGTTTGGTTTATGTTTTATAAGCATTTTTAATTTTATTGCTTAAATCGCATTTTCTCGGCGAGCTGAGCGCTTTTTCTGAATTGTGCCGCTCCCGTAACTCTGGTTAGGTTGGCATCGAAAAAAACGCTCTTGGGTGCTTTAGAGTGCCGAGTTTATCACTGCGCATTAAGAAATGACCACTTCCAACGTTTGGTTTATGTTTTATAAGCATTTTTAATTTTATTGCTTAAATCGCATTTTCTCGGCGAGCTGAGCACTTTTTCTGAATTGTGCCGCTCCCGTCACTCTGGTTAGGTTGGCATCGAAAAAAACGCTCTCGGGTGCTCTAGAGTGCCGAGTTTATTACTGCGCATGAAGAAATGACCACCTCCAACGTTTGGTTTATGTTTTATAAGCATTTTTAATTTTATTGCTTAAATCGCATTTTCTCGGCGAGCTGAGCACTTTTTCTGAATTGTGCCGCTCCCGTCACTCTGGTTAGGTTGGCATCGAAAAAAACGCTCTCGGGTGCTTTAGAGTGCCGAGTTATTCACTGCGCATGAAGAAATGACCACCTCCAACGTTTGGTTTATGTTTTATAAGCATTTTTAATTTTATTGCTTAAATCGCATTTTCTCGGCGAGCTGAGCACTTTTTCTGAATTGTGCCGCTCCCGTCACTCTGGTTAGGTTGGCATCGAAAAAAACGCTCTCGGGTGCTTTAGAGTGCCGAGTTTATCACTGCGCATGAAGAAATGACCACCTCCAACGTTTGGTTTATGTTTTATAAGCATTTTTAATTTTATTGCTTAAATCGCATTTTCTCGGCGAGCTGAGCGCTTTTTCTGAATTGTGCCGCTCCCGTCACTCTGGTTAGGTTGGCATCGAAAAAAACGCTCTCGGGTGCTTTAGAGTGCCGAGTTATTCACTGCGCATGAAGAAATGACCACCTCCAACGTTTGGTTTATGTTTAATAAGCATTTTTAATTTTATTGCTTAAATCGCATTTTCTCGGCGAGCTGAGCGCTTTTTCTGAATTGTGCCGCTCCCGTAACTCTGGTTAGGTTGGCATCGAAAAAAACGCTCTCGGGTGCTTTAGAGTGCCGAGTTTATCACTGCGCATGAAGAAATGACCACTTCCAACGTTTGGTTTATGTTTTATAAGCATTTTTAATTTTATTGCTTAAATCGCATTTTCTCGGCGAGCTGAGCGCTTTTTCTGAATTGTGCCGCTCCCGTAACTCTGGTTAGGTTGGCATCGAAAAAAACGCTCTCGGGTGCTTTAGAGTGCCGAGTTTATCACTGCGCATGAAGAAATGACCACTTCCAACGTTTGGTTTATGTTTTATAAGCATTTTTAATTTTATTGCTTAAATCGCATTTTCTCGGCGAACTGAGCACTTTTTCTGAATTGTGCCGCTCCCGTCACTCTGGTTAGGTTGGCATCGAAAAAAACGCTCTCGGGTGCTCTAGAGTGCCGAGTTTATTACTGCGCATTAAGAAATGACCACCTCCAACGTTTGGTTTATGTTTTATAAGCATTTTTAATTTTATTGCTTAAATCGCATTTTCTCGGCGAGCTGAGCACTTTTTCTGAATTGTGCCGCTCCCGTCACTCTGGTTAGGTTGGCATCGAAAAAAACGCTCTCGGGTGCTTTAGAGTGCCGAGTTATTCACTGCGCATGAAGAAATGACCACCTCCAACGTTTGGTTTATGTTTTATAAGCATTTTTAATTTTATTGCTTAAATCGCATTTTCTCGGCGAGCTGAGCACTTTTTCTGAATTGTGCCGCTCCCGTCACTCTGGTTAGGTTGGCATCGAAAAAAACGCTCTCGGGTGCTTTAGAGTGCCGAGTTTATTACTGCGCATTAAGAAATGACCACCTCCAACGTTTGGTTTATGTTTTATAAGCATTTTTAATTTTATTGCTTAAATCGCATTTTCTCGGCGAGCTGAGCGCTTTTTCTGAATTGTGCCGCTCCCGTCACTCTGGTTAGGTTGGCATCGAAAAAAACGCTCTCGGGTGCTTTAGAGTGCCGAGTTATTCACTGCGCATGAAGAAATGACCACCTCCAACGTTTGGTTTATGTTTAATAAGCATTTTTAATTTTATTGCTTAAATCGCATTTTCTCGGCGAGCTGAGCACTTTTTCTGAATTGTGCCGCTCCCGTCACTCTGGTTAGGTTGGCATCGAAAAAAACGCTCTCGGGTGCTTTAGAGTGCCGAGTTTATTACTGCGCATTAAGAAATGACCACCTCCAACGTTTGGTTTATGTTTTATAAGCATTTTTAATTTTATTGCTTAAATCGCATTTTCTCGGCGAGCTGAGCACTTTTTCTGAATTGTGCCGCTCCCGTCACTCTGGTTAGGTTGGCATCGAAAAAAACGCTCTCGGGTGCTTTAGAGTGCCGAGTTTATCACTGCGCATGAAGAAATGACCACCTCCAACGTTTGGTTTATGTTTAATAAGCATTTTTAATTTTATTGCTTAAATCGCATTTTCTCGGCGAGCTGAGCACTTTTTCTGAATTGTGCCGCTCCCGTCACTCTGGTTAGGTTGGCATCGAAAAAAACGCTCTCGGGTGCTTTAGAGTGCCGACTTTATCACTGCGCATGAAGAAATGACCACCTCCAACGTTTGGTTTATGTTTTATAAGCATTTTTAATTTTATTGCTTAAAACGCATTTTCTCGGCGAGCTGAGCACTTTTTCTGAATTGTGCCGCTCCCGTCACTCTGGTTAGGTTGGCATCGAAAAAAACGCTCACGGGTGCTTTAGAGTGCCGAGTTTATTACTGCGCATTAAGAAATGACCACCTCCAACGTTTGGTTTATGTTTTATAAGCATTTTTAATTTTATTGCTTAAATCGCATTTTCTCGGCGAGCTGAGCACTTTTTCTGAATTGTGCCGCTCCCGTCACTCTGGTTAGGTTGGCATCGAAAAAAACGCTCTCGGGTGCTTTAGAGTGCCGAGTTATTCACTGCGCATGAATAAATGACCACATCCAACGTTTGGTTTATGTTTTATAAGCATTTTTAATTTTATTGCTTAAATCGCATTTTCTCGGCGAGCTGAGCGCTTTTTCTGAATTGTGCCGCTCCCGTAACTCTGGTTAGGTTGGCATCGAAAAAAACGCTCTCGGGTGCTTTAGAGTGCCGAGTTTATTACTGCGCATTAAGAAATGACCACCTCCAACGTTTGGTTTATGTTTTATAAGCATTTTTAATTTTATTGCTTAAATCGCATTTTCTCGGCGAGCTGAGCACTTTTTCTGAATTGTGCCGCTCCCGTCACTCTGGTTAGGTTGGCATCGAAAAAAACGCTCTCGGGTGCTTTAGAGTGCCGAGTTTATTACTGCGCATTAAGAAATGACCACCTCCAACGTTTGGTTTATGTTTTATAAGCATTTTTAATTTTATTGCTTAAATCGCATTTTCTCGGCGAGCTGAGCACTTTTTCTGAATTGTGCCGCTCCCGTCACTCTGGTTAGGTTGGCATCGAAAAAAACGCTATCGGGTGCTTTAGAGTGCCGAGTTATTCACTGCGCATGAAGAAATGACCACCTCCAACGTTTGGTTTATGTTTAATAAGCATTTTTAATTTTATTGCTTAAATCGCATTTTCTCGGCGAGCTGAGCACTTTTTCTGAATTGTGCCGCTCCCGTCACTCTGGTTAGGTTGGCATCGAAAAAAACGCTCTCGGGTGCTTTAGAGTGCCGAGTTTATTACTGCGCATTAAGAAATGACCACCTCCAACGTTTGGTTTATGTTTTATAAGCATTTTTAATTTTATTGCTTAAATCGCATTTTCTCGGCGAGCTGAGCACTTTTTCTGAATTGTGCCGCTCCCGTCACTCTGGTTAGGTTGGCATCGAAAAAAACGCTCTCGGGTGCTTTAGAGTGCCGAGTTTATTACTGCGCATTAAGAAATGACCACCTCCAACGTTTGGTTTATGTTTTATAAGCATTTTTAATTTTATTGCTTAAATCGCATTTTCTCGGCGAGCTGAGCACTTTTTCTGAATTGTGCCGCTCCCGTCACTTGGCATCGAAAAAAACGCTCTCGGGTGCTTTAGAGTGCCGAGTTATTCACTGCGCATGAAGAAATGACCACCTCCAACGTTTGGTTTATGTTTTATAAGCATTTTTAATTTTATTGCTTAAATCGCATTTTCTCGGCGAGCTGAGCGCTTTTTCTGAATTGTGCCGCTCCCGTCACTCTGGTTAGGTTGGCATCGAAAAAAACGCTCTCGGGTGCTTTAGAGTGCCGAGTTTATCACTGCGCATGAAGAAATGACCACCTCCAACGTTTGGTTTATGTTTTATAAGCATTTTTAATTTTATTGCTTAAATCGCATTTTCTCGGCGAGCTGAGCGCTTTTTCTGAATTGTGCCGCTCCCGTAACTCTGGTTAGGTTGGCATCGAAAAAAACGCTCTCGGGTGCTTTAGAGTGCCGAGTTTATCACTGCGCATGAAGAAATGACCACTTCCAACGTTTGGTTTATGTTTTATAAGCATTTTTAATTTTATTGCTTAAATCGCATTTTCTCGGCGAGCTGAGCACTTTTTCTGAATTGTGCCGCTCCCGTCACTCTGGTTAGGTTGGCATCGAAAAAAACGCTCTCGGGTGCTCTAGAGTGCCGAGTTTATTACTGCGCATTAAGAAATGACCACCTCCAACGTTTGGTTTATGTTTTATAAGCATTTTTAATTTTATTGCTTAAATCGCATTTTCTCGGCGAGCTGAGCACTTTTTCTGAATTGTGCCGCTCCCGTCACTCTGGTTAGGTTGGCATCGAAAAAAACGCTCTCGGGTGCTTTAGAGTGCCGAGTTTATTACTGCGCATTAAGAAATGACCACCTCCAACGTTTGGTTTATGTTTTATAAGCATTTTTAATTTTATTGCTTAAATCGCATTTTCTCGGCGAGCTGAGCACTTTTTCTGAATTGTGCCGCTCCCGTCACTCTGGTTAGGTTGGCATCGAAAAAAACGCTCTCGGGTGCTTTAGAGTGCCGACTTTATCACTGCGCATGAAGAAATGACCACCTCCAACGTTTGGTTTATGTTTTATAAGCATTTTTAATTTTATTGCTTAAATCGCATTTTCTCGGCGAGCTGAGCACTTTTTCTGAATTGTGCCGCTCCCGTCACTCTGGTTAGGTTGGCATCGAAAAAAACGCTCACGGGTGCTTTAGAGTGCCGAGTTTATCACTGCGCATGAAGAAATGACCACCTCCAACGTTTGGTTTATGTTTTATAAGCATTTTTAATTTTATTGCTTAAATCGCATTTTCTCGGCGAGCTGAGCGCTTTTTCTGAATTGTGCCTGTCCCGTCACTCTGGTTAGGTTGGCATCGAAAAAAACGCTCTCGGGTGCTTTAGAGTGCCGAGTTATTCACTGCGCATGAAGAAATGACCACCTCCAACGTTTGGTTTATGTTTAATAAGCATTTTTAATTTTATTGCTTAAATCGCATTTTCTCGGCGAGCTGAGCGCTTTTTCTGAATTGTGCCGCTCCCGTCACTCTGGTTAGGTTGGCATCGAAAAAAACGCTCTCGGGTGCTTTAGAGTGCCGAGTTATTCACTGCGCATGAAGAAATGACAACCTCCAACGTTTGGTTTATGTTTAATAAGCATTTTTAATTTTATTGCTTAAATCGCATTTTCTCGGCGAGCTGAGCACTTTTTCTGAATTGTGCCGCTCCCGTCACTCTGGTTAGGTTGGCATCGAAAAAAACGCTCTCGGGTGCTTTAGAGTGCCGAGTTTATTACTGCGCCTTAAGAAATGACCACCTCCAACGTTTGGTTTATGTTTTATAAGCATTTTTAATTTTATTGCTTAAATCGCATTTTCTCGGCGAGCTGAGCGCTTTTTCTGAATTGTGCCGCTCCCGTCACTCTGGTTAGGTTGGCATCGAAAAAAACGCTCTCGGGTGCTTTAGAGTGCCGAGTTTATTACTGCGCATTAAGAAATGACCACCTCCAACGTTTGGTTTATGTTTTATAAGCATTTTTAATTTTATTGCTTAAATCGCATTTTCTCGGCGAGCTGAGCACTTTTTCTGAATTGTGCCGTCCCGTCACTCTGGTTAGGTTGGCATCGAAAAAAACGCTCACGGGTGCTTTAGAGTGCCGAGTTTATTACTGCGCATTAAGAAATGACCACCTCCAAAGTTTGGTTTATGTTTTATAAGCATTTTTAATTTTATTGCTTAAATCGCATTTTCTCGGCGAGCTGAGCACTTTTTCTGAATTGTGCCGCTCCCGTCACTCTGGTTAGGTTGGCATCGAAAAAAACGCTCTCGGGTGCTTTAGAGTGCCGAGTTATTCACTGCGCATGGAGAAATGACCACCTCCAACGTTTGGTTTATGTTTTATAAGCATTTTTAATTTTATTGCTTAAATCGCATTTTCTCGGCGAGCTGAGCACTTTTTCTGAATTGTGCCGCTCCCGTCACTCTGGTTAGGTTGGCATCGAAAAAAACGCTCTCGGGTGCTTTAGAGTGCCGAGTTTATCACTGCGCATGAAGAAATGACCACCTCCAACGTTTGGTTTATGTTTTATAAGCATTTTTAATTTTATTGCTTAAATCGCATTTTCTCGGCGAGCTGAGCGCTTTTTCTGAATTGTGCCGCTCCCGTCACTCTGGTTAGGTTGGCATCGAAAAAAACGCTCTCGGGTGCTTTAGAGTGCCGAGTTTATCACTGCGCATGAAGAAATGACCACCTCCAACGTTTGGTTTATGTTTTATAAGCATTTTTAATTTTATTGCTTAAATCGCATTTTCTCGGCGAGCTGAGCGCTTTTTCTGAATTGTGCCGCTCCCGTAACTCTGGTTAGGTTGGCATCGAAAAAAACGCTCTCGGGTGCTTTAGAGTGCCGAGTTTATCACTGCGCATGAAGAAATGACCACTTCCAACGTTTGGTTTATGTTTTATAAGCATTTTTAATTTTATTGCTTAAATCGCATTTTCTCGGCGAGCTGAGCGCTTTTTCTGAATTGTGCCGCTCCCGTAACTCTGGTTAGGTTGGCATCGAAAAAAACGCTCTCGGGTGCTTTAGAGTGCCGAGTTTATCACTGCGCATGAAGAAATGACCACTTCCAACGTTTGGTTTATGTTTTATAAGCATTTTTAATTTTATTGCTTAAATCGCATTTTCTCGGCGAGCTGAGCACTTTTTCTGAATTGTGCCGCTCCCGTCACTCTGGTTAGGTTGGCATCGAAAAAAACGCTCTCGGGTGCTCTAGAGTGCCGAGTTTATTACTGCGCATTAAGAAATGACCACCTCCAACGTTTGGTTTATGTTTTATAAGCATTTTTAATTTTATTGCTTAAATCGCATTTTCTCGGCGAGCTGAGCACTTTTTCTGAATTGTGCCGCTCCCGTCACTCTGGTTAGGTTGGCATCGAAAAAAACGCTCTCGGGTGCTTTAGAGTGCCGAGTTTATTACTGCGCATTAAGAAATGACCACCTCCAACGTTTGGTTTATGTTTTATAAGCATTTTTAATTTTATTGCTTAAATCGCATTTTCTCGGCGAGCTGAGCTGAATTGTGCCGCTCCCGTCACTCTGGTTAGGTTGGCATCGAAAAAAACGCTATCGGGTGCTTTAGAGTGCCGAGTTATTCACTGCGCATGAAGAAATGACCACCTCCAACGTTTGGTTTATGTTTAATAAGCATTTTTAATTTTATTGCTTAAATCGCATTTTCTCGGCGAGCTGAGCACTTTTTCTGAATTGTGCCGCTCCCGTCACTCTGGTTAGGTTGGCATCGAAAAAAACGCTCTCGGGTGCTTTAGAGTGCCGAGTTTATTACTGCGCATTAAGAAATGACCACCTCCAACGTTTGGTTTATGTTTTATAAGCATTTTTAATTTTATTGCTTAAATCGCATTTTCTCGGCGAGCTGAGCACTTTTTCTGAATTGTGCCTCTCCCGTCACTCTGGTTAGGTTGGCATCGAAAAAAACGCTCTCGGGTGCTTTAGAGTGCCGAGTTTATTACTGCGCATTAAGAAATGACCACCTCCAACGTTTGGTTTATGTTTTATAAGCATTTTTAATTTTATTGCTTAAATCGCATTTTCTCGGCGAGCTGAGCGCTTTTTCTGAATTGTGCCGCTCCCGTCACTCTGGTTAGGTTGGCATCGAAAAAAACGCTCTCGGGTGCTTTAGAGTGCCGAGTTATTCACTGCGCATGAAGAAATGACCACCTCCAACGTTTGGTTTATGTTTAATAAGCATTTTTAATTTTATTGCTTAAATCGCATTTTCTCGGCGAGCTGAGCACTTTTTCTGAATTGTGCCGCTCCCGTCACTCTGGTTAGGTTGGCATCGAAAAAAACGCTCTCGGGTGCTTTAGAGTGCCGAGTTTATTACTGCGCATTAAGAAATGACCACCTCCAACGTTTGGTTTATGTTTTATAAGCATTTTTAATTTTATTGCTTAAATCGCATTTTCTCGGCGAGCTGAGCGCTTTTTCTGAATTGTGCCGCTCCCGTCACTCTGGTTAGGTTGGCATCGAAAAAAACGCTCTCGGGTGCTTTAGAGTGCCGAGTTATTCACTGCGCATGAAGAAATGACCACCTCCAACGTTTGGTTTATGTTTAATAAGCATTTTTAATTTTATTGCTTAAATCGCATTTTCTCGGCGAGCTGAGCACTTTTTCTGAATTGTGCCGCTCCCGTCACTCTGGTTAGGTTGGCATCGAAAAAAACGCTCTCGGGTGCTTTAGAGTGCCGACTTTATCACTGCGCATGAAGAAATGACCACCTCCAACGTTTGGTTTATGTTTTATAAGCATTTTTAATTTTATTGCTTAAATCGCATTTTCTCGGCGAGCTGAGCACTTTTTCTGAATTGTGCCGCTCCCGTCACTCTGGTTAGGTTGGCATCGAAAAAAACGCTCACGGGTGCTTTAGAGTGCCGAGTTTATTACTGCGCATTAAGAAATGACCACCTCCAACGTTTGGTTTATGTTTTATAAGCATTTTTAATTTTATTGCTTAAATCGCATTTTCTCGGCGAGCTGAGCACTTTTTCTGAATTGTGCCGCTCCCGTCACTCTGGTTAGGTTGGCATCGAAAAAAACGCTCTCGGGTGCTTTAGAGTGCCGAGTTATTCACTGCGCATGAAGAAATGACCACCTCCAACGTTTTTTTTATGTTTTATAAGCATTTTTAATTTTATTGCTTAAATCGCATTTTCTCGGCGAGCTGAGCGCTTTTTCTGAATTGTGCCGCTCCCGTAACTCTGGTTAGGTTGGCATCGAAAAAAACGCTCTCGGGTGCTTTAGAGTGCCGAGTTTATTACTGCGCATTAAGAAATGACCACCTCCAACGTTTGGTTTATGTTTTATAAGCATTTTTAATTTTATTGCTTAAATCGCATTTTCTCGGCGAGCTGAGCACTTTTTCTGAATTGTGCCGCTCCCGTCACTCTGGTTAGGTTGGCATCGAAAAAAACGCTCTCGGGTGCTTTAGAGTGCCGAGTTATTCACTGCGCATGAAGAAATGACCACCTCCAACGTTTGGTTTATGTTTAATAAGCATTTTTAATTTTATTGCTTAAATCGCATTTTCTCGGCGAGCTGAGCGCTTTTTCTGAATTGTGCCGCTCCCGTCACTCTGGTTAGGTTGGCATCGAAAAAAACGCTCTCGGGTGCTTTAGAGTGCCGAGTTATTCACTGCGCATGAAGAAATGACCACCTCCAACGTTTGGTTTATGTTTAATAAGCATTTTTAATTTTATTGCTTAAATCGCATTTTCTCGGCGAGCTGAGCGCTTTTTCTGAATTGTGCCGCTCCCGTAACTCTGGTTAGGTTGGCATCGAAAAAAACGCTCTCGGGTGCTTTAGAGTGCCGAGTTTATCACTGCGCATGAAGAAATGACCACTTCCAACGTTTGGTTTATGTTTTATAAGCATTTTTAATTTTATTGCTTAAATCGCATTTTCTCGGCGAGCTGAGCGCTTTTTCTGAATTGTGCCGCTCCCGTAACTCTGGTTAGGTTGGCATCGAAAAAAACGCTCTCGGGTGCTTTAGAGTGCCGAGTTTATCACTGCGCATGAAGAAATGACCACTTCCAACGTTTGGTTTATGTTTTATAAGCATTTTTAATTTTATTGCTTAAATCGCATTTTCTCGGCGAACTGAGCACTTTTTCTGAATTGTGCCGCTCCCGTCACTCTGGTTAGGTTGGCATCGAAAAAAACGCTCTCGGGTGCTCTAGAGTGCCGAGTTTATTACTGCGCATTAAGAAATGACCACCTCCAACGTTTGGTTTATGTTTTATAAGCATTTTTAATTTTATTGCTTAAATCGCATTTTCTCGGCGAGCTGAGCACTTTTTCTGAATTGTGCCGCTCCCGTCACTCTGGTTAGGTTGGCATCGAAAAAAACGCTCTCGGGTGCTTTAGAGTGCCGAGTTATTCACTGCGCATGAAGAAATGACCACCTCCAACGTTTGGTTTATGTTTTATAAGCATTTTTAATTTTATTGCTTAAATCGCATTTTCTCGGCGAGCTGAGCACTTTTTCTGAATTGTGCCGCTCCCGTCACTCTGGTTAGGTTGGCATCGAAAAAAACGCTCTCGGGTGCTTTAGAGTGCCGAGTTTATTACTGCGCATTAAGAAATGACCACCTCCAACGTTTGGTTTATGTTTTATAAGCATTTTTAATTTTATTGCTTAAATCGCATTTTCTCGGCGAGCTGAGCACTTTTTCTGAATTGTGCCGCTCCCGTCACTCTGGTTAGGTTGGCATCGAAAAAAACGCTATCGGGTGCTTTAGAGTGCCGAGTTATTCACTGCGCATGAAGAAATGACCACCTCCAACGTTTGGTTTATGTTTAATAAGCATTTTTAATTTTATTGCTTAAATCGCATTTTCTCGGCGAGCTGAGCACTTTTTCTGAATTGTGCCGCTCCCGTCACTCTGGTTAGGTTGGCATCGAAAAAAACGCTCTCGGGTGCTTTAGAGTGCCGAGTTTATTACTGCGCATTAAGAAATGACCACCTCCAACGTTTGGTTTATGTTTTATAAGCATTTTTAATTTTATTGCTTAAATCGCATTTTCTCGGCGAGCTGAGCACTTTTTCTGAATTGTGCCGCTCCCGTCACTCTGGTTAGGTTGGCATCGAAAAAAACGCTCTCGGGTGCTTTAGAGTGCCGAGTTTATTACTGCGCATTAAGAAATGACCACCTCCAACGTTTGGTTTATGTTTTATAATCATTTTTAATTTTATTGCTTAAATCGCATTTTCTCGGCGAGCTGAGCGCTTTTTCTGAATTGTGCCGCTCCCGTCACTCTGGTTAGGTTGGCATCGAAAAAAACGCTCTCGGGTGCTTTAGAGTGCCGAGTTATTCACTGCGCATGAAGAAATGACCACCTCCAACGTTTGGTTTATGTTTAATAAGCATTTTTAATTTTATTGCTTAAATCGCATTTTCTCGGCGAGCTGAGCACTTTTTCTGAATTGTGCCGCTCCCGTCACTCTGGTTAGGTTGGCATCGAAAAAAACGCTCTCGGGTGCTTTAGAGTGCCGAGTTTATTACTGCGCATTAAGAAATGACCACCTCCAACGTTTGGTTTATGTTTTATAAGCATTTTTAATTTTATTGCTTAAATCGCATTTTCTCGGCGAGCTGAGCGCTTTTTCTGAATTGTGCCGCTCCCGTCACTCTGGTTAGGTTGGCATCGAAAAAAACGCTCTCGGGTGCTTTAGAGTGCCGAGTTATTCACTGCGCATGAAGAAATGACCACCTCCAACGTTTGGTTTATGTTTAATAAGCATTTTTAATTTTATTGCTTAAATCGCATTTTCTCGGCGAGCTGAGCACTTTTTCTGAATTGTGCCGCTCCCGTCACTCTGGTTAGGTTGGCATCGAAAAAAACGCTCTCGGGTGCTTTAGAGTGCCGAGTTTATTACTGCGCATTAAGAAATGACCACCTCCAACGTTTGGTTTATGTTTTATAAGCATTTTTAATTTTATTGCTTAAATCGCATTTTCTCGGCGAGCTGAGCACTTTTTCTGAATTGTGCCGCTCCCGTCACTCTGGTTAGGTTGGCATCGAAAAAAACGCTCTCGGGTGCTTTAGAGTGCCGAGTTTATCACTGCGCATGAAGAAATGACCACCTCCAACGTTTGGTTTATGTTTAATAAGCATTTTTAATTTTATTGCTTAAATCGCATTTTCTCGGCGAGCTGAGCACTTTTTCTGAATTGTGCCGCTCCCGTCACTCTGGTTAGGTTGGCATCGAAAAAAACGCTCTCGGGTGCTTTAGAGTGCCGACTTTATCACTGCGCATGAAGAAATGACCACCTCCAACGTTTGGTTTATGTTTTATAAGCATTTTTAATTTTATTGCTTAAATCGCATTTTCTCGGCGAGCTGAGCACTTTTTCTGAATTGTGCCGCTCCCGTCACTCTGGTTAGGTTGGCATCGAAAAAAACGCTCACGGGTGCTTTAGAGTGCCGAGTTTATTACTGCGCATTAAGAAATGACCACCTCCAACGTTTGGTTTATGTTTTATAAGCATTTTTAATTTTATTGCTTAAATCGCATTTTCTCGGCGAGCTGAGCACTTTTTCTGAATTGTGCCGCTCCCGTCACTCTGGTTAGGTTGGCATCGAAAAAAACGCTCTCGGGTGCTTTAGAGTGCCGAGTTATTCACTGCGCATGAATAAATGACCACATCCAACGTTTGGTTTATGTTTTATAAGCATTTTTAATTTTATTGCTTAAATCGCATTTTCTCGGCGAGCTGAGCGCTTTTTCTGAATTGTGCCGCTCCCGTAACTCTGGTTAGGTTGGCATCGAAAAAAACGCTCTCGGGTGCTTTAGAGTGCCGAGTTTATTACTGCGCATTAAGAAATGACCACCTCCAACGTTTGGTTTATGTTTTATAAGCATTTTTAATTTTATTGCTTAAATCGCATTTTCTCGGCGAGCTGAGCACTTTTTCTGAATTGTGCCGCTCCCGTCACTCTGGTTAGGTTGGCATCGAAAAAAACGCTCTCGGGTGCTTTAGAGTGCCGAGTTTATTACTGCGCATTAAGAAATGACCACCTCCAACGTTTGGTTTATGTTTTATAAGCATTTTTAATTTTATTGCTTAAATCGCATTTTCTCGGCGAGCTGAGCACTTTTTCTGAATTGTGCCGCTCCCGTCACTCTGGTTAGGTTGGCATCGAAAAAAACGCTATCGGGTGCTTTAGAGTGCCGAGTTATTCACTGCGCATGAAGAAATGACCACCTCCAACGTTTGGTTTATGTTTAATAAGCATTTTTAATTTTATTGCTTAAATCGCATTTTCTCGGCGAGCTGAGCACTTTTTCTGAATTGTGCCGCTCCCGTCACTCTGGTTAGGTTGGCATCGAAAAAAACGCTCTCGGGTGCTTTAGAGTGCCGAGTTTATTACTGCGCATTAAGAAATGACCACCTCCAACGTTTGGTTTATGTTTTATAAGCATTTTTAATTTTATTGCTTAAATCGCATTTTCTCGGCGAGCTGAGCACTTTTTCTGAATTGTGCCGCTCCCGTCACTCTGGTTAGGTTGGCATCGAAAAAAACGCTCTCGGGTGCTTTAGAGTGCCGAGTTTATTACTGCGCATTAAGAAATGACCACCTCCAACGTTTGGTTTATGTTTTATAAGCATTTTTAATTTTATTGCTTAAATCGCATTTTCTCGGCGAGCTGAGCACTTTTTCTGAATTGTGCCGCTCCCGTCACTTGGCATCGAAAAAAACGCTCTCGGGTGCTTTAGAGTGCCGAGTTATTCACTGCGCATGAAGAAATGACCACCTCCAACGTTTGGTTTATGTTTTATAAGCATTTTTAATTTTATTGCTTAAATCGCATTTTCTCGGCGAGCTGAGCGCTTTTTCTGAATTGTGCCGCTCCCGTCACTCTGGTTAGGTTGGCATCGAAAAAAACGCTCTCGGGTGCTTTAGAGTGCCGAGTTTATCACTGCGCATGAAGAAATGACCACCTCCAACGTTTGGTTTATGTTTTATAAGCATTTTTAATTTTATTGCTTAAATCGCATTTTCTCGGCGAGCTGAGCGCTTTTTCTGAATTGTGCCGCTCCCGTAACTCTGGTTAGGTTGGCATCGAAAAAAACGCTCTCGGGTGCTTTAGAGTGCCGAGTTTATCACTGCGCATGAAGAAATGACCACTTCCAACGTTTGGTTTATGTTTTATAAGCATTTTTAATTTTATTGCTTAAATCGCATTTTCTCGGCGAGCTGAGCACTTTTTCTGAATTGTGCCGCTCCCGTCACTCTGGTTAGGTTGGCATCGAAAAAAACGCTCTCGGGTGCTCTAGAGTGCCGAGTTTATTACTGCGCATTAAGAAATGACCACCTCCAACGTTTGGTTTATGTTTTATAAGCATTTTTAATTTTATTGCTTAAATCGCATTTTCTCGGCGAGCTGAGCACTTTTTCTGAATTGTGCCGCTCCCGTCACTCTGGTTAGGTTGGCATCGAAAAAAACGCTCTCGGGTGCTTTAGAGTGCCGAGTTTATTACTGCGCATTAAGAAATGACCACCTCCAACGTTTGGTTTATGTTTTATAAGCATTTTTAATTTTATTGCTTAAATCGCATTTTCTCGGCGAGCTGAGCACTTTTTCTGAATTGTGCCGCTCCCGTCACTCTGGTTAGGTTGGCATCGAAAAAAACGCTCTCGGGTGCTTTAGAGTGCCGACTTTATCACTGCGCATGAAGAAATGACCACCTCCAACGTTTGGTTTATGTTTTATAAGCATTTTTAATTTTATTGCTTAAATCGCATTTTCTCGGCGAGCTGAGCACTTTTTCTGAATTGTGCCGCTCCCGTCACTCTGGTTAGGTTGGCATCGAAAAAAACGCTCACGGGTGCTTTAGAGTGCCGAGTTTATCACTGCGCATGAAGAAATGACCACCTCCAACGTTTGGTTTATGTTTTATAAGCATTTTTAATTTTATTGCTTAAATCGCATTTTCTCGGCGAGCTGAGCGCTTTTTCTGAATTGTGCCTGTCCCGTCACTCTGGTTAGGTTGGCATCGAAAAAAACGCTCTCGGGTGCTTTAGAGTGCCGAGTTATTCACTGCGCATGAAGAAATGACCACCTCCAACGTTTGGTTTATGTTTAATAAGCATTTTTAATTTTATTGCTTAAATCGCATTTTCTCGGCGAGCTGAGCGCTTTTTCTGAATTGTGCCGCTCCCGTCACTCTGGTTAGGTTGGCATCGAAAAAAACGCTCTCGGGTGCTTTAGAGTGCCGAGTTATTCACTGCGCATGAAGAAATGACAACCTCCAACGTTTGGTTTATGTTTAATAAGCATTTTTAATTTTATTGCTTAAATCGCATTTTCTCGGCGAGCTGAGCACTTTTTCTGAATTGTGCCGCTCCCGTCACTCTGGTTAGGTTGGCATCGAAAAAAACGCTCTCGGGTGCTTTAGAGTGCCGAGTTTATTACTGCGCCTTAAGAAATGACCACCTCCAACGTTTGGTTTATGTTTTATAAGCATTTTTAATTTTATTGCTTAAATCGCATTTTCTCGGCGAGCTGAGCGCTTTTTCTGAATTGTGCCGCTCCCGTCACTCTGGTTAGGTTGGCATCGAAAAAAACGCTCTCGGGTGCTTTAGAGTGCCGAGTTTATTACTGCGCATTAAGAAATGACCACCTCCAACGTTTGGTTTATGTTTTATAAGCATTTTTAATTTTATTGCTTAAATCGCATTTTCTCGGCGAGCTGAGCACTTTTTCTGAATTGTGCCGTCCCGTCACTCTGGTTAGGTTGGCATCGAAAAAAACGCTCACGGGTGCTTTAGAGTGCCGAGTTTATTACTGCGCATTAAGAAATGACCACCTCCAAAGTTTGGTTTATGTTTTATAAGCATTTTTAATTTTATTGCTTAAATCGCATTTTCTCGGCGAGCTGAGCACTTTTTCTGAATTGTGCCGCTCCCGTCACTCTGGTTAGGTTGGCATCGAAAAAAACGCTCTCGGGTGCTTTAGAGTGCCGAGTTATTCACTGCGCATGGAGAAATGACCACCTCCAACGTTTGGTTTATGTTTTATAAGCATTTTTAATTTTATTGCTTAAATCGCATTTTCTCGGCGAGCTGAGCACTTTTTCTGAATTGTGCCGCTCCCGTCACTCTGGTTAGGTTGGCATCGAAAAAAACGCTCTCGGGTGCTTTAGAGTGCCGAGTTTATCACTGCGCATGAAGAAATGACCACCTCCAACGACGTTTGGTTTATGTTTTATAAGCATTTTTAATTTTATTGCTTAAATCGCATTTTCTCGGCGAGCTGAGCACTTTTTCTGAATTGTGCCGCTCCCGTAACTCTGGTTAGGTTGGCATCGAAAAAAACGCTCTCGGGTGCTCTAGAGTGCCGAGTTTATTACTGCGCATTAAGAAATGACCACCTCCAACGTTTGGTTTATGTTTTATAAGCATTTTTAATTTTATTGCTTAAATCGCATTTTCTCGGCGAGCTGAGCACTTTTTCTGAATTGTGCCGCTCCCGTCACTCTGGTTAGGTTGGCATCGAAAAAAACGCTCTCGGGTGCTTTAGAGTGCCGAGTTATTCACTGCGCATGAAGAAATGACCACCTCCAACGTTTGGTTTATGTTTTATAAGCATTTTTAATTTTATTGCTTAAATCGCATTTTCTCGGCGAGCTGAGCACTTTTTCTGAATTGTGCCGCTCCCGTCACTCTGGTTAGGTTGGCATCGAAAAAAACGCTCTCGGGTGCTTTAAAATGCCGAGTTTATCACTGCGCATGAAGAAATGACCACCTCCAACGTTTGGTTTATGTTTTATAAGCATTTTTAATTTTATTGCTTAAATCGCATTTCCTCGGCGAGCTGAGCGCTTTTTCTGAATTGTGCCGCTCCCGTCACTCTGGTTAGGTTGGCATCGAAAAAAACGCTCTCGGGTGCTTTAGAGTGCCGAGTTTATTACTGCGCATTAAGAAATGACCACCTCCAACGTTTGGTTTATGTTTTATAAGCATTTTTAATTTTATTGCCTAAATCGCAATTTCTCGGCGAGCTGAGCACTTTTTCTGAATTGTTCCGCTCCCGTCACTCTGGTTAGGTTGGCATCGAAAAAAACGCTCTCGGGTGCTTTAGAGTGCCGAGTTTATTACTGCGCATTAAGAAATGACCACCTCCAACGTTTGGTTTATGTTTTATAAGCATTTTTAATTTTATTGCTTAAATCGCATTTTCTCGGCGAGCTGAGCGCTTTTTCTGAATTGTGCCGCTCCCGTCACTCTGGTTAGGTTGGCATCGAAAAAAACGCTCTCGGGTGCTTTAGAGTGCCGAGTTATTCACTGCGCATGAAGAAATGACCACCTCCAACGTTTGGTTTATGTTTAATAAGCATTTTTAATTTTATTGCTTAAATCGCATTTTCTCGGCGAGCTGAGCACTTTTTCTGAATTGTGCCGCTCCCGTCACTCTGGTTAGGTTGGCATCGAAAAAAACGCTCTCGGGTGCTTTAGAGTGCCGAGTTTATTACTGCGCATTAAGAAATGACCACCTCCAACGTTTGGTTTATGTTTTATAAGCATTTTTAATTTTATTGCTTAAATCGCATTTTCTCGGCGAGCTGAGCACTTTTTCTGAATTGTGCCGCTCCCGTCACTCTGGTTAGGTTGGCATCGAAAAAAACGCTCTCGGGTGCTTTAGAGTGCCGAGTTTATTACTGCGCATTAAGAAATGACCACCTCCAACGTTTGGTTTATGTTTTATAAGCATTTTTAATTTTATTGCTTAAATCGCATTTTCTCGGCGAGCTGAGCACTTTTTCTGAATTGTGCCGCTCCCGTCACTTGGCATCGAAAAAAACGCTCTCGGGTGCTTTAGAGTGCCGAGTTATTCACTGCGCATGAAGAAATGACCACCTCCAACGTTTGGTTTATGTTTTATAAGCATTTTTAATTTTATTGCTTAAATCGCATTTTCTCGGCGAGCTGAGCGCTTTTTCTGAATTGTGCCGCTCCCGTCACTCTGGTTAGGTTGGCATCGAAAAAAACGCTCTCGGGTGCTTTAGAGTGCTGAGTTTATTACTGCGCATTAAGAAATGACCACCTCCAACGTTTGGTATATGTTTTATAAGCATTTTTAATTTTATTGCTTAAATCGCATTTTCTCGGCGAGCTGAGCACTTTTTCTGAATTGTGCCGCTCCCGTCACTCTGGTTAGCTTGGCATCGAAAAAAACGCTCTCGGGTGCTTTAGAGTGCCGAGTTTATTACTGCGCATTAAGAAATGACCACCTCCAACGTTTGGTATATGTTTTATAAGCATTTTTAATTTTATTGCTTAAATCGCATTTTCTCGGCGAGCTGAGCACTTTTTCTGAATTGTGCCGCTCCCGTCACTCTGGTTAGGTTGGCATCGAAAAAAACGCTCTCGGGTGCTTTAGAGTGCCGAGTTTATTACTGCGCATTAAGAAATGACCACCTCCAACGTTTGGTTTATGTTTTATAAGCATTTTTAATTTTATTGCTTAAATCGCATTTTCTCGGCGAGCTGAGCACTTTTTCTGAATTGTGCCGCTCCCGTCACTCTGGTTAGGTTGGCATCGAAAAAAACGCTCTCGGGTGCTTTAGAGTGCCGAGTTTATTACTGCGCATTAAGAAATGACCACCTCCAACGTTTGGTTTATGTTTTATAAGCATTTTTAATTTTATTGCTTAAATCGCATTTTCTCGGCGAGCTGAGCACTTTTTCTGAATTGTGCCGCTCCCGTCACTTGGCATCGAAAAAAACGCTCTCGGGTGCTTTAGAGTGCCGAGTTATTCACTGCGCATGAAGAAATGACCACCTCCAACGTTTGGTTTATGTTTTATAAGCATTTTTAATTTTATTGCTTAAATCGCATTTTCTCGGCGAGCTGAGCGCTTTTTCTGAATTGTGCCGCTCCCGTCACTCTGGTTAGGTTGGCATCGAAAAAAACGCTCTCGGGTGCTTTAGAGTGCTGAGTTTATTACTGCGCATTAAGAAATGACCACCTCCAACGTTTGGTATATGTTTTATAAGCATTTTTAATTTTATTGCTTAAATCGCATTTTCTCGGCGAGCTGAGCACTTTTTCTGAATTGTGCCGCTCCCGTCACTCTGGTTAGGTTGGCATCGAAAAAAACGCTCTCGGGTGCTTTAGAGTGCCGAGTTTATTACTGCGCATTAAGAAATGACCACCTCCAACGTTTGGTATATGTTTTATAAGCATTTTTAATTTTATTGCTTAAATCGCATTTTCTCGGCGAGCTGAGCACTTTTTCTGAATTGTGCCGCTCCCGTCACTCTGGTTAGGTTGGCGTCGAAAAAAACGCTCTCGGGTGCTTTAGAGTGCCGAGTTATTCACTGCGCACGAAGAAATGACCACCTCCAACGTTTGGTTTATGTTTTATAAGCATTTTTAATTTTATTGCTTAAATCGCATTTTCTCGGCGAGCTGAGCGCTTTTTCTGAATTGTGCCGCTCCCGTCACTCTGGTTAGGTTGGCATCGAAAAAAACGCTCTCGGGTGCTTTAGAGTGCCGAGGGTATCACTGCGCATGAAGAAATGACCACTTCCAACGTTTGGTTTATGTTTTATAAGCATTTTTAATTTTATTGCTTAAATCGCATTTTCTCGGCGAGCTGAGCACTTTTTCTGAATTGTGCCGCTCCCGTAACTCTGGTTAGGTTGGCATCGAAAAAAACGCTCTCGGGTGCTCTAGAGTGCCGAGTTTATTACTGCGCATTAAGAAATGACCACCTCCAACGTTTGGTTTATGTTTTATAAGCATTTTTAATTTTATTGCTTAAATCGCATTTTCTCGGCGAGCTGAGCACTTTTTCTGAATTGTGCCGCTCCCGTCACTCTGGTTAGGTTGGCACCGAAAAAAACGCTCTCGGGTGCTTTAGAGTGCCGAGTTATTCACTGCGCATGAAGAAATGACCACCTCCAACGTTTGGTTTATGTTTTATAAGCATTTTTAATTTTATTGCTTAAATCGCATTTTCTCGGCGAGCTGAGCACTTTTTCTGAATTGTGCCGCTCCCGTCACTCTGGTTAGGTTGGCATCGAAAAAAACGCTCTCGGGTGCTTTAGAGTGCCGAGTTTATCACTGCGCATGAAGAAATGACCACCTCCAACGTTTGGTTTATGTTTTATAAGCATTTTTAATTTTATTGCTTAAATCGCATTTTCTCGGCGAGCTGAGCGCTTTTTCTGAATTGTGCCGCTCCCGTCACTCTGGTTAGGTTGGCATCGAAAAAAACGCTCTCGGGTGCTTTAGAGTGCCGAGTTATTCACTGCGCATGAAGAAATGACCACCTCCAACGTTTGGTTTATGTTTAATAAGCATTTTTAATTTTATTGCTTAAATCGCATTTTCTCGGCGAGCTGAGCGCTTTTTCTGAATTGTGCCGCTCCCGTCACTCTGGTTAGGTTGGCATCGAAAAAAACGCTCTCGGGTGCTTTAGAGTGCCGAGTTATTCACTGCGCATGAAGAAATGACCACCTCCACCGTTTGGTTTATGTTTAATAAGCATTTTTAATTTTATTGCTTAAATCGCATTTTCTCGGCGAGCTGAGCACTTTTTCTGAATTGTGCCGCTCCCGTCACTCTGGTTAGGTTGGCATCGAAAAAAACGCTCTCGGGTGCTTTAGAGTGCCGAGTTTATTACTGCGCATTAAGAAATGACCACCTCCAACGTTTGGTTTATGTTTTATAAGCATTTTTAATTTTATTGCTTAAATCACATTTTCTCGGCGAGCTGAGCACTTTTTCTGAATTGTGCCGCTCCCGTCACTCTGGTTAGGTTGGCATCGAAAAAAACGCTCTCGGGTGCTTTAGAGTGCCGAGTTTATTACTGCGCATTAAGAAATGACCACCTCCAACGTTTGGTTTATGTTTTATAAGCATTTTTAATTTTATTGCTTAAATCGCATTTTCTCGGCGAGCTGAGCACTTTTTCTGAATTGTGCCGCTCCCGTCACTCTGGTTAGGTTGGCATCGAAAAAAACGCTCTCGGGTGCTTTAGAGTGCCGAGTTTATTACTGCGCATTAAGAAATGACCACCTCCAACGTTTGGTTTATGTTTTATAAGCATTTTTAATTTTATTGCTTAAATCGCATTTTCTCGGCGAGCTGAGCACTTTTTCTGAATTGTGCCGCTCCCGTCACTTGGCATCGAAAAAAACGCTCTCGGGTGCTTTAGAGTGCCGAGTTATTCACTGCGCATGAAGAAATGACCACCTCCAACGTTTGGTTTATGTTTAATAAGCATTTTTAATTTTATTGCTTAAATCGCATTTTCTCGGCGAGCTGAGCACTTTTTCTGAATTGTGCCGCTCCCGTCACTCTGGTTAGGTTGGCATCAAAAAAAACGCTCTCGGGTGCTTTAGAGTGCCGAGTTTATTACTGCGCATTAAGAAATGACCACCTCCAACGTTTGGTTTATGTTTTATAAGCATTTTTAATTTTATTGCTTAAATCGCATTTTCTCGGCGAGCTGAGCACTTTTTCTGAATTGTGCCGCTCCCGTCACTCTGGTTAGGTTGGCATCGAAAAAAACGCTCTCGGGTGCTTTAGAGTGCCGAGTTTATTACTGCGCATTAAGAAATGACCACCTCCAACGTTTGGTTTATGTTTTATAAGCATTTTTAATTTTATTGCTTAAATCGCATTTTCTCGGCGAGCTGAGCGCTTTTTCTGAATTGTGCCGCTCCCGTCACTCTGGTTAGGTTGGCATCGAAAAAAACGCTCTCGGGTGCTTTAGAGTGCCGAGTTATTCACTGCGCATGAAGAAATGACCACCTCCAAAGTTTGGTTTATGTTTAATAAGCATTTTTAATTTTATTGCTTAAATCGCATTTTCTCGGCGAGCTGAGCACTTTTTCTGAATTGTGGCGCTCCCGTCACTCTGGTTAGGTTGGCATCGAAAAAAACGCTCTCGGGTGCTTTAGAGTGCCGAGTTTATTACTGCGCATTAAGAAATGACCACCTCCAACGTTTGGTTTATGTTTTATAAGCATTTTTAATTTTATTGCTTAAATCGCATTTTCTCGGCGAGCTGAGCGCTTTTTCTGAATTGTGCCGCTCCCGTCACTCTGGTTAGGTTGGCATCGAAAAAAACGCTCTCGGGTGCTTTAGAGTGCCGAGTTATTCACTGCGCATGAAGAAATGACCACCTCCAACGTTTGGTTTATGTTTAATAAGCATTTTTAATTTTATTGCTTAAATCGCATTTTCTCGGCGAGCTGAGCACTTTTTCTGAATTGTGCCGCTCCCGTCACTCTGGTTAGGTTGGCATCGAAAAAAACGCTCTCGGGTGCTTTAGAGTGCCGACTTTATCACTGCGCATGAAGAAATGACCACCTCCAACGTTTGGTTTATGTTTTATAAGCATTTTTAATTTTATTGCTTAAATCGCATTTTCTCGGCGAGCTGAGCACTTTTTCTGAATTGTGCCGCTCCCGTCACTCTGGTTAGGTTGGCATCGAAAAAAACGCTCACGGGTGCTTTAGAGTGCCGAGTTTATTACTGCGCATTAAGAAATGACCACCTCCAACGTTTGGTTTATGTTTTATAAGCATTTTTAATTTTATTGCTTAAATCGCATTTTCTCGGCGAGCTGAGCACTTTTTCTGAATTGTGCCGCTCCCGTCACTCTGGTTAGGTTGGCATCGAAAAAAACGCTCTCGGGTGCTTTAGAGTGCCGAGTTATTCACTGCACATGAAGAAATGACCACCTCCAACGTTTGGTTTATGTTTTATAAGCATTTTTAATTTTATTGCTTAAATCGCATTTTCTCGGCGAGCTGAGCACTTTTTCTGAATTGTGCCGCTCCCGTCACTCTGGTTAGGTTGGCATCGAAAAAAACGCTCTCGGGTGCTTTAGAGTGCCGAGTTTATCACTGCGCATGAAGAAATGACCACCTCCAACGTTTGGTTTATGTTTTATAAGCATTTTTAATTTTATTGCTTAAATCGCATTTTCTCGGCGAGCTGAGCACTTTTTCTGAATTGTGCCGCTCCTGTCACTCTGGTTAGGTTGGCATCGAAAAAAACGCTCTCGGGTGCTTTAGAGTGCCGAGTTTATTACTGCGCATTAAGAAATGACCACCTCCAACGTTTGATTTATGTTTTATAAGCATTTTTAATTTTATTGCTTAAATCGCATTTTCTCGGCGAGCTGAGCACTTTTTCTGAATCGTGCCGCTCCCGTCACTCTGGTTAGGTTGGCATCGAAAAAAACGCTCTCGGGTGCTTTAGAGTGCCGAGTTATTCACTGCGCATGAAGAAATGACCACCTCCAACGTTTGGTTTATGTTTAATAAGCATTTTTAATTTTATTGCTTGAATCGCATTTTCTCGGCGAGCTGAGCACTTTTTCTGAATTGTGCCGCTCCCGTCACTCTGGTTAGGTTGGCATCGAAAAAAACGCTCTCGGGTGCTTTAGAGTGCCGAGTTTATCACTGCGCATGAAGAAATGACCACCTCCAACGTTTGGTTTATGTTTTATAAGCATTTTTAATTTTAGTGCTTAAATCGCATTTTCTCGGCGAGCTGAGCGCTTTTTCTGAATTGTGCCTCTCCCGTCACTCTGGTTAGGTTGGCATCGAAAAAAACGCTCTCGGGTGCTCTAGAGTGCCGAGTTTATCACTGCGCATGAAGAAATGACCACCTCCAACGTTTGGTTTATGTTTTATAAGCATTTTTAATTTTATTGCTTAAATCGCCTTTTCTCGGCGAGCTGAGCACTTTTTCTGAATTGTGCCGCTCCCGTCACTCTGGTTAGGTTGGCATCGAAAAAAACGCTCTCGGGTGCTTTAGAGTGCCGAGTTTATCACTGCGCATGAAGAAATGACCACCTCCAACGTTTGGTTTATGTTTTATAAGCATTTTTAATTTTATTGCTTAAATCGCATTTTCTCGGCGAGCTGAGCGCTTTTTCTGAATTGTGCCGCTCCCGTCACTCTGGTTAGGTTGGCATCGAAAAAAACGCTCTCGGGTGCTTTAGAGTGCCGAGTTTATCACTGCGCATGAAGAAATGACCACCTCCAACGTTCGGTTTATGTTTTATAAGCATTTTTAATTTTATTGCTTAAATCGCATTTTCTCGGCGAGCTGAGCACTTTTTCTGAATTGTGCCGCTCCCGTCACTCTGGTTAGGTTGGCATCGAAAAAAACGCTCACGGGTGCTTTAGAGTGCCGAGTTTATTACTTCGTATTAAGAAATGACCACCTCCAACGTTTGGTTTATGTTTTATAAGCATTTTTAATTTTATTGCTTAAATCGCATTTTCTCGGCGAGCTGAGCACTTTTTCTGAATTGTGCCGCTCCCGTCACTCTGGTTAGGTTGGCATCGAAAAAAACGCTCTCGGGTGCTTTAGAGTGCCGAGTTATTCACTGCGATTGAAGAAATGACCACCTCCAACGTTTGGTTTATGTTTAATAAGCATTTTTAATTTTATTGCTTAAATCGCATTTTCTCGGCGAGCTGAGCACTTTTTCTGAATTGTGCCGCTCCCGTCACTCTGGTTAGGTTGGCATCGAAAAAAACGCTCTCGGGTGCTTTAGAGTGCCGAGTTTATTACTGCGCATTAAGAAATGACCACCTCCAACGTTTGGTTTAAGTTTTATAAGCATTTTTAATTTTATTGCTTAAATCGCATTTTCTCGGCGAGCTGAGCACTTTTTCTGAATTGTGCCGCTCCCGTCACTCTGGTTAGGTTGGCATCGAAAAAAACGCTCTCGGGTGCTTTAGAGTGCCGAGTTATTCACTGCGCACGAAGAAATGACCACCTCCAACGTTTGGTTTATGTTTTATAAGCATTTTTAATTTTATTGCTTAAATCGCATTTTCTCGGCGAGCTGAGCGCTTTTTCTGAATTGTGCCGCTCCCGTCACTCTGGTTAGGTTGGCATCGAAAAAAACGCTCTCGGGTGCTTTAGAGTGCCGAGTTTATTACTGCGCATTAAGAAATGACCACCTCCAACGTTTGGTTTATGTTTTATAAGCATTTTTAATTTTATTGCTTAAATCGCATTTTCTCGGCGAGCTGAGCACTTTTTCTGAATTGTGCCGCTCCCGTCACTCTGGTTAGGTTGGCATCGAAAAAAACGCTCTCGGGTGCTTTAGAGTGCCGAGTTTATCACTGCGCATGAAGAAATGACCACCTCCAACGTTTGGTTTATGTTTTATAAGCATTTTTAATTTTATTGCTTAAATCGCATTTTCTCGGCGAGCTGAGCGCTTTTTCTGAATTGTGCCGCTCCCGTCACTCTGGTTAGGTTGGCATCGAAAAAAACGCTCTCGGGTGCTTTAGAGTGCCGAGTTATTCACTGCACATGAAGAAATGACCACCTCCAACGTTTGGTTTATGTTTAATAAGCATTTTTAATTTTATTGCTTAAATCGCATTTTCTCGGCGAGCTGAGCGCTTTTTCTGAATTGTGCCGCTCCCGTAACTCTGGTTAGGTTGGCATCGAAAAAAACGCTCTCGGGTGCTTTAGAGTGCCGAGTTTATCACTGCGCATGAAGAAATGACCACTTCCAACGTTTGGTTTATGTTTTATAAGCATTTTTAATTTTATTGCTTAAATCGCATTTTCTCGGCGAGCTGAGCGCTTTTTCTGAATTGTGCCGCTCCCGTAACTCTGGTTAGGTTGGCATCGAAAAAAACGCTCTCGGGTGCTTTAGAGTTCCGAGTTTATCACTGCGCATGAAGAAATGACCACTTCCAACGTTTGGTTTATGTTTTATAAGCATTTTTAATTTTATTGCTTAAATCGCATTTTCTCGGCGAACTGAGCACTTTTTCTGAATCGTGCCGCTCCCGTCACTCTGGTTAGGTTGGCATCGAAAAAAACGCTCTCGGGTGCTCTAGAGTGCCGAGTTTATTACTGCGCATTAAGAAATGACCACCTCCAACGTTTGGTTTATGTTTTATAAGCATTTTTAATTTTATTGCTTAAATCGCATTTTCTCGGCGAGCTGAGCGCTTTTTCTGAATTGTGCCGCTCCCGTCACTCTGGTTAGGTTGGCATCGAAAAAAACGCTCTCGGGTGCTTTAGAGTGCCGAGTTATTCACTGCGCATGAAGAAATGACCACCTCCACCGTTTGGTTTATGTTTAATAAGCATTTTTAATTTTATTGCTTAAATCGCATTTTCTCGGCGAGCTGAGCACTTTTTCTGAATTGTGCCGCTCCCGTCACTCTGGTTAGGTTGGCATCGAAAAAAACGCTCTCGGGTGCTGTAGAGTGCCGAGTTATTCACTGCGCATGAAGAAATGACCACCTCCAACGTTTGGTTTATGTTTAATAAGCATTTTTAATTTTATTGCTTAAATCGCATTTTCTCGGCGAGCTGAGCGCTTTTTCTGAATTGTGCCGCTCCCGTAACTCTGGTTAGGTTGGCTTCGAAAAAAACGCTCTCGGGTGCTTTAGAGTGCCGAGTTTATCACTGCGCATGAAGAAATGACCACTTCCAACGTTTGGTTTATGTTTTATAAGCATTTTTAATTTTATTGCTTAAATCGCATTTTCTCGGCGAGCTGAGCGCTTTTTCTGAATTGTGCCGCTCCCGTAACTCTGGTTAGGTTGGCATCGAAAAAAACGCTCTCGGGTGCTTTAGAGTGCCGAGTTTATCACTGCGCATGAAGAAATGACCACTTCCAACGTTTGGTTTATGTTTTATAAGCATTTTTAATTTTATTGCTTAAATCGCATTTTCTCGGCGAGCTGAGCACTTTTTCTGAATCGTGCCGCTCCCGTCACTCTGGTTAGGTTGGCATCGAAAAAAACGCTCTCGGGTGCTCTAGAGTGCCGAGTTTATTACTGCGCATTAAGAAATGACCACCTCCAACGTTTGGTTTATGTTTTATAAGCATTTTTAATTTTATTGCTTAAATCGCATTTTCTCGGCGAGCTGAGCACTTTTTCTGAATTGTGCCGCTCCCGTCACTCTGGTTAGGTTGGCATCGAAAAAAACGCTCTCGGGTGCTTTAGAGTGCCGAGTTATTCACTGCGCATGAAGAAATGACCACCTCCAACGTTTGGTTTATCTTTTATAAGCATTTTTAATTTTATTGCTTAAATCGCATTTTCTCGGCGAGCTGAGCACTTTTTCTGAATTGTGCCGCTCCCGTCACTCTGGTTAGGTTGGCATCGAAAAGAACGCTCTCGGGTGCTTTAGAGTGCCGACTTTATCACTGCGCATGAAGAAATGACCACCTCCAACGTTTGGTTTATGTTTTATAAGCATTTTTAATTTTATTGCTTAAATCGCATTTTCTCGGCGAGCTGAGCACTTTTTCTGAATTGTGCCGCTCCCGTCACTCTGGTTAGGTTGGCATCGAAAAAAACGCTCACGGGTGCTTTAGAGTGCCGAGTTTATTACTGCGCATTAAGAAATGACCACCTCCAACGTTTGGTTTATGTTTTATAAGCATTTTTAATTTTATTGCTTAAATCGCATTTTCTCGGCGAGCTGAGCACTTTTTCTGAATTGTGCCGCTCCCGTCACTCTGGTTAGGTTGGCATCGAAAAAAACGCTCTCGGGTGCTTTAGAGTGCCGAGTTATTCACTGCGCATGAAGAAATGACCACCTCCAACGTTTGGTTTATGTTTTATAAGCATTTTTAATTTTATTGCTTAAATCGCATTTTCTCGGCGAGCTGAGCGCTTTTTCTGAATTGTGCCGCTCCCGTAACTCTGGTTAGGTTGGCATCGAAAAAAACGCTCTCGGGTGCTTTAGAGTGCCGAGTTTATTACTGCGCATTAAGAAATGACCACCTCCAACGTTTGGTTTATGTTTTATAAGCATTTTTAATTTTATTGCTTAAATCGCATTTTCTCGGCGAGCTGAGCACTTTTTCTGAATTGTGCCGCTCCCGTCACTCTGGTTAGGTTGGCATCGAAAAAAACGCTCTCGGGTGCTTTAGAGTGCCGAGTTATTCACTGCGCATGAAGAAATGACCACCTCCAACGTTTGGTTTATGTTTTATAAGCATTTTTAATTTTATTGCTTAAATCGCATTTTCTCGGCGAGCTGAGCACTTTTTCTGAATTGTGCCGCTCCCGTCACTCTGGTTAGGTTGGCATCGAAAAAAACGCTCTCGGGTGCTTTAGAGTGCCGAGTTTATCACTGCGCATGAAGAAATGACCACCTCCAACGTTTGGTTTATGTTTTATAAGCATTTTTAATTTTATTGCTTAAATCGCATTTTCTCGGCGAGCTGAGCGCTTTTTCTGAATTGTGCCGCTCCCGTCACTCTGGTTAGGTTGGCATCGAAAAAAACGCTCTCGGGTGCTTTAGAGTGCCGAGTTATTCACTGCGCATGAAGAAATGACCTCCTCCAACGTTTGGTTTATGTTTAATAAGCATTTTTAATTTTATTGCTTAAATCGCATTTTCTCGGCGAGCTGAGCGCTTTTTCTGAATTGTGCCGCTCCCGTAACTCTGGTTAGGTTGGCATCGAAAAAAACGCTCTCGGGTGCTTTAGAGTGCCGAGTTTATCACTGCGCATGAAGAAATGACCACTTCCAACGTTTGGTTTATGTTTTATAAGCATTTTTAATTTTATTGCTTAAATCGCATTTTCTCGGCGAGCTGAGCGCTTTTTCTGAATTGTGCCGCTCCCGTAACTCTGGTTAGGTTGGCATCGGAAAAAAACGCTCTCGGGTGCTTTAGAGTGCCGAGTTTATCACTGCGCATGAAGAAATGACCACTTCCAACGTTTGGTTTATGTTTTATAAGCATTTTTAATTTTATTGCTTAAATCGCATTTTCTCGGCGAGCTGAGCACTTTTTCTGAATCGTGCCGCTCCCGTCACTCTGGTTAGGTTGGCATCGAAAAAAACGCTCTCGGGTGCTCTAGAGTGCCGAGTTTATTACTGCGCATTAAGAAATGACCACCTCCAACGTTTGGTTTATGTTTTATAAGCATTTTTAATTTTATTGCTTAAATCGCATTTTCTCGGCGAGCTGAGCACTTTTTCTGAATTGTGCCGCTCCCGTCACTCTGGTTAGGTTGGCATCGAAAAAAACGCTCTCGGGTGCTTTAGAGTGCCGAGTTATTCACTGCGCATGAAGAAATGACCACCTCCAACGTTTGGTTTATGTTTTATAAGCATTTTTAATTTTATTGCTTAAATCGCATTTTCTCGGCGAGCTGAGCACTTTTTCTGAATTGTGCCGCTCCCGTCACTCTGGTTAGGTTGGCATCGAAAAAAACGCTCTCGGGTGCTTTAGAGTGCCGAGTTTATCACTGCGCATGAAGAAATGACCACCTCCAACGTTTGGTTTATGTTTTATAAGCATTTTTAATTTTATTGCTTAAATCGCATTTTCTCGGCGAGCTGAGCGCTTTTTCTGAATTGTGCCGCTCCCGTCACTCTGGTTAGGTTGGCATCGAAAAAAACGCTCTCGGGTGCTTTAGAGTGCCGAGTTATTCACTGCGCATGAAGAAATGACCACCTCCAACGTTTGGTTTATGTTTAATAAGCATTTTTAATTTTATTGCTTAAATCGCATTTTCTCGGCGAGCTGAGCGCTTTTTCTGAATTGTGCCGCTCCCGTCACTCTGGTTAGGTTGGCATCGAAAAAAACGCTCTCGGGTGCTTTAGAGTGCCGAGTTATTCACTGCGCATGAAGAAATGACCACCTCCACCGTTTGGTTTATGTTTAATAAGCATTTTTAATTTTATTGCTTAAATCGCATTTTCTCGGCGAGCTGAGCACTTTTTCTGAATTGTGCCGCTCCCGTCACTCTGGTTAGGTTGGCATCGAAAAAAACGCTCTCGGGTGCTTTAGAGTGCCGAGTTTATTACTGCGCATTAAGAAATGACCACCTCCAACGTTTGGTTTATGTTTTATAAGCATTTTTAATTTTATTGCTTAAATCGCATTTTCTCGGCGAGCTGAGCACTTTTTCTGAATTGTGCCGCTCCCGTCACTCTGGTTAGGTTGGCATCGAAAAAAACGCTCTCGGGTGCTTTAGAGTGCCGAGTTTATTACTGCGCATTAAGAAATGACCACCTCCAACGTTTGGTTTATGTTTTATAAGCATTTTTAATTTTATTGCTTAAATCGCATTTTCTCGGCGAGCTGAGCACTTTTTCTGAATTGTGCCGCTCCCGTCACTCTGGTTAGGTTGGCATCGAAAAAAACGCTCTCGGGTGCTTTAGAGTGCCGAGTTTATCACTGCGCATGAAGAAATGACCACCTCCAACGTTTGGTTTATGTTTAATAAGCATTTTTAATTTTATTGCTTAAATCGCATTTTCTCGGCGAGCTGAGCACTTTTTCTGAATTGTGCCGCTCCCGTCACTCTGGTTAGGTTGGCATCGAAAAAAACGCTCTCGGGTGCTTTAGAGTGCCGACTTTATCACTGCGCATGAAGAAATGACCACCTCCAACGTTTGGTTT
This sequence comes from Syngnathus typhle, assembly GCF_033458585.1. Lineage (NCBI taxonomy): Eukaryota > Metazoa > Chordata > Actinopteri > Syngnathiformes > Syngnathidae > Syngnathus > Syngnathus typhle. Next base: position 95,019 of record NW_026872072.1, read on the forward strand.
ATGTTTTATAAGCATTTTTAATTTTATTGCTTAAATCGCATTTTCTCGGCGAGCTGAATTGTGCCGCTCCCGTCACTCTGGTTAGGTTGGCATCGAAAAAAACGCTCACGGGTGCTTTAGAGTGCCGAGTTTATTACTGCGCATTAAGAAATGACCACCTCCAACGTTTGGTTTATGTTTTATAAGCATTTTTAATTTTATTGCTTAAATCGCATTTTCTCGGCGAGCTGAGCACTTTTTCTGAATTGTGCCGCTCCCGTCACTCTGGTTAGGTTGGCATCGAAAGAAACGCTCTCGGGTGCTTTAGAGTGCCGAGTTATTCACTGCGCATGAAGAAATGACCACCTCCAACGTTTGGTTTATGTTTTATAAGCATTTTTAATTTTATTGCTTAAATCGCATTTTCTCGGCGAGCTGAGCACTTTTTCTGAATTGTGCCGCTCCCGTCACTCTGGTTAGGTTGGCATCGAAAAAAACGCTCTCGGGTGCTTTAGAATGCCGAGTTTATCACTGCGCATGAAGAAATGACCACCTCCAACGTTTGGTTTATGTTTTATAAGCATTTTTAATTTTATTGCTTAAATCGCATTTTCTCGGCGAGCTGAGCGCTTTTTCTGAATTGTGCCGCTCCCGTCACTCTGGTTAGGTTGGCATCGAAAAAAACGCTCTCGGGTGCTTTTGAGTGCCGAGTTATTCACTGCGCATGAAGAAATGACCACCTCCAACGTTTGGTTTATGTTTAATAAGCATTTCTAATTTTATTGCTTAAATCGCATTTTCTCGGCGAGCTGAGCGCTTTTTCTGAATTGTGCCGCTCCCGTAACTCTGGTTAGGTTGGCATCGAAAAAAACGCTCTCGGGTGCTTTAGAGTGCCGAGTTTATCACTGCGCATGAAGAAATGACCACTTCCAACGTTTGGTTTATGTTTTATAAGCATTTTTAATTTTATTGCTTAAATCGCATTTTCTCGGCGAGCTGAGCGCTTTTTCTGAATTGTGCCGCTCCCGTAACTCTGGTTAGGTTGGCATCGAAAAAAACGCTCTCGGGTGCTTTAGAGTGCCGAGTTATTCACTGCGCATGAAGAAATGACCACCTCCAACGTTTGGTTTATGTTTTATAAGCATTTTTAATTTTATTGCTTAAATCGCATTTTCTCGGCGAGCTGAGCACTTTTTCTGAATTGTGCCGCTCCCGTCACTCTGGTTAGGTTGGCATCGAAAAAAACGCTCTCTGGTGCTTTAGAGTGCCGAGTTTATCACTGCGCATGAAGAAATGACCACCTCCAACGTTTGGTTTATGTTTTATAACCATTTTTAATTTTATTGCTTAAATCGCATTTTCTCGGCGAGCTGAGCGCTTTTTCTGAATTGTGCCGCTCCCGTCACTCTGGTTAGGTTGGCATCGAAAAAAACGCTCTCGGGTGCTTTAGAGTGCCGAGTTATTCACTGCGCATGAAGAAATGACCACCTCCAACGTTTGGTTTATGTTTAATAAGCATTTTTAATTTTATTGCTTAAATCGCATTTTCTCGGCGAGCTGAGCGCTTTTTCTGAATTGTGCCGCTCCCGTCACTCTGGTTAGGTTGGCATCGAAAAAAACGCTCTCGGGTGCTTTAGAGTGCCGAGTTATTCACTGCGCATGAAGAAATGACCACCTCCACCGTTTGGTTTATGTTTAATAAGCATTTTTAATTTTATTGCTTAAATCGCATTTTCTCGGCGAGCTGAGCACTTTTTCTGAATTGTGCCGCTCCCGTCACTCTGGTTAGGTTGGCATCGAAAAAAACGCTCTCGGGTGCTTTAGAGTGCCGAGTTTATTACTGCGCATTAAGAAATGACCACCTCCAACGTTTGGTTTATGTTTTATAAGCATTTTTAATTTTATTGCTTAAATCGCATTTTCTCGGCGAGCTGAGCACTTTTTCTGAATTGTGCCGCGCCCGTCACTCTGGTTAGGTTGGCATCGAAAAAAACGCTCACGGGTGCTTTAGAGTGCCGAGTTTATTACTGCGCATTAAGAAATGACCACCTCCAACGTTTGGTTTATGTTTTATAAGCATTTTTAATTTTATTGCTTAAATCGCATTTTCTCGGCGAGCTGAGCACTTTTTCTGAATTGTGCCGCTCCCGTCACTCTGGTTAGGTTGGCATCGAAAAAAACGCTCTCGGGTGCTTTAGAGTGCCGAGTTATTCACTGCGCATGAAGAAATGACCACCTCCAACGTTTGGTTTATGTTTTATAAGCATTTTTAATTTTATTGCTTAAATCGCATTTTCTCGGCGAGCTGAGCACTTTTTCTGAATTGTGCCGCTCCCGTCACTCTGGTTAGGGCATCGAAAAAAACGCTCTCGGGTGCTTTAGAGTGCCGAGTTTATCACTGCGCATGAAGAAATGACCACCTCCAACGTTTGGTTTATGTTTTATAAGCATTTTTAATTTTATTGCTTAAATCGCATTTTCTCGGCGAGCTGAGCGCTTTTTCTGAATTGTGCCGCTCCAGTAACTCTGGTTAGGTTGGCATCGAAAAAAACGCTCTCGGGTGCTTTAGAGTGCCGAGTTTATCACTGCGCATGAAGAAATGACCACTTCCAACGTTTGGTTTATGTTTTATAAGCATTTTTAATTTTATTGCTTAAATCGCATTTTCTCGGCGAGCTGAGCACTTTTTCTGAATTGTGCCGCTCCCGTCACTCTGGTTAGGTTGGCATCGAAAAAAACGCTCTCGGGTGCTCTAGAGTGCCGAGTTTATTACTGCGCATTAAGAAATGACCACCTCCAACGTTTGGTTTATGTTTTATAAGCATTTTTAATTTTATTGCTTAAATCGCATTTTCTCGGCGAGCTGAGCACTTTTTCTGAATTGTGCCGCTCCCGTCACTCTGGTTAGGTTGGCATCGAAAGAAACGCTCTCGGGTGCTTTAGAGTGCCGAGTTATTCACTGCGCATGAAGAAATGACCACCTCCAACGTTTGGTTTATGTTTTATAAGCATTTTTAATTTTATTGCTTAAATCGCATTTTCTCGGCGAGCTGAGCACTTTTTCTGAATTGTGCCGCTCCCGTCACTCTGGTTAGGTTGGCATCGAAAAAAACGCTCTCGGGTGCTTTAGAGTGCCGAGTTTATCACTGCGCATGAAGAAATGATCACCTCCAACGTTTGGTTTATGTTTTATAAGCATTTTTAAATTTATTGCTTAAATCGCATTTTCTCGGCGAGCTGAGCGCTTTTTCTGAATTGTGCCGCTCCCGTCACTCTGGTTAGGTTGGCATCGAAAAAAACGCTCTCGGGTGCTTTAGAGTGCCGAGTTATTCACTGCGCATGAAGAAATGACCACCTCCAACGTTTGGTTTATGTTTTATAAGCATTTTTAGTTTTATTGCTTAAATCGCATTTTCTCGGCGAGCTGAGCACTTTTTCTGAATTGTGCCGCTCCCGTCACTCTGGTTAGGTTGGCATCGAAAAAAACGCTCTCGGGTGCTTTAGAGTGCCGAGTTTATCACTGCGCATGAAGAAATGACCACCTCCAACGTTTGGTTTATGTTTAATAAGCATTTTTAATTTTATTGCTTAAATCGCATTTTCTCGGCCAGCTGAGCACTTTTTCTGAATTGTGCCGCTCCCGTCACTCTGGTTAGGTTGGCATCGAAAAAAACGCTCTCGGGTGCTTTAGAGTGCCGACTTTATCACTGCGCATGAAGAAATGACCACCTCCAACGTTTGGTTTATGTTTTATAAGCATTTTTAATTTTATTGCTTAAATCGCATTTTCTCGGCGAGCTGAGCGCTTTTTCTGAATTGTGCCGCTCCCGTCACTCTGGTTAGGTTGGCATCGAAAAAAACGCTCTCGGGTGCTTTAGAGTGCCGAGTTTATTACTGCGCATTAAGAAATGACCACCTCCAACGTTTGGTTTATGTTTTATAAGCATTTTTAATTTTATTGCTTAAATCGCATTTTCTCGGCGAGCTGAGCACTTTTTTTGAATTGTGCCGCTCCCGTCACTTGGCATCGAAAAAAACGCTCTCGGGTGCTTTAGAGTGCCGAGTTAACACTGCGCATGAAGAAATGACCACCTCCAACGTTTGGTTTATGTTTTATAAGCATTTTTAATTTTATTGCTTAAATCGCATTTTCTCGGCAAGCTGAGCGCTTTTTCTGAATTGTGCCGCTCCCGTCACTCTGGTTAGTTTGGCATCGAAAAAAACGCTCTCGGGTGCTTTAGAGTGCCGAGTTTATTACTGCGCATTAAGAAATGACCACCTCCAACGTTTGGTTTATGTTTTATAAGCATTTTTAATTTTATTGTCTAAATCGCATTTTCTCGGCGAGCTGAGCACTTTTTCTGAATTGTGCCGCTCCCGTCACTCTGGTTAGGTTGGCATCGAAAAAAACGCTCTCGGGTGCTTTAGAGTGCCGAGTTTATTACTGCGCATTAAGAAATGACCACCTCCAACGTTTGGTTTATGTTTTATAAGCATTTTTAATTTTATTGCTTAAATCGCATTTTCTCGGCGAGCTGAGCACTTTTTCTGAATTGTGCCGCTCCCGTCACTCTGGCTAGGTTGGCATCGAAAAAAACGCTCTCGGGTGCTTTAGAGTGCCGAGTTATTCACTGCGCACGAAGAAATGACCACCTCCAACGTTTGGTTTATGTTTTATAAGCATTTTTAATTTTATTGCTTAAATCGCATTTTCTCGGCTAGCTGAACGCTTTTTCTGAATTGTGCCGCTCCCGTCACTCTGGTTAGGTTGGCATCGAAAAAAACGCTCTCGGGTGCTTTAGAGTGCCGAGTTTATTACTGCGCATTAAGAAATGACCACCTCCAACGTTTGGTTTATGTTTTATAAGCATTTTTAATTTTATTGCTTAAATCGCATTTTCTCGGCGAGCTGAGCACTTTTTCTGAATTGTGCCGCTCCCGTCACTCTGGTTAGGTTGGCATCGAAAAAAACGCTCTCGGGTGCTTTAGAGTGCCGAGTTTATTACTGCGCATTAAGAAATGACCACCTCCAACGTTTGGTTTATGTTTTATAAGCATTTTTAATTTTATTGCTTAAATCGCATTTTCTCGGCGAGCTGAGCACTTTTTCTGAATTGTGCCGCTCCCGTCACTCTGGTTAGGTTGGCATCGAAAAAAACGCTCTCGGGTGCTTTAGAGTGCCGAGTTTATTACTGCGCATTAAGAAATGACCACCTCCAACGTTTGGTTTATGTTTTATAAGCATTTTTAATTTTATTGCTTAAATCGCATTTTCTCGGCGAGCTGAGCACTTTTTCTGAATTGTGCCGCTCCCGTCACTCTGGTTAGGTTGGCATCGAAAAAAACGCTCTCGGGTGCTTTAGAGTGCCGAGTTTATCACTGCGCATGAAGAAATGACCACCTCCAACGTTTGGTTTATGTTTTATAAGCATTTTTAATTTTATTGCTTAAATCGCATTTTCTCGGCGAGCTGAGCGCTTTTTCTGAATTGTGCCGCTCCCGTCACTCTGGTTAGGTTGGCATCGAAAAAAACGCTCTCGGGTGCTTTAGAGTGCCGAGTTTATTACTGCGCATTAAGAAATGACCACCTCCAACGTTTGGTTTATGTTTTATAAGCATTTTTAATTTTATTGCTTAAATCGCATTTTCTCGGCGAGCTGAGCACTTTTTCTGAATTGTGCCGCTCCCGTCACTCTGGTTAGGTTGGCATCGAAAAAAACGCTCTCGGGTGCTTTAGAGTGCCGAGTTTATTACTGCGCATTAAGAAATGACCACCTCCAACGTTTGGTTTATGTTTTATAAGCATTTTTAATTTTTTTGCTTGAATCGCATTTTCTCGGCGAGCTGAGCACTTTTTCTGAATTGTGCCGTCCCGTCACTCTGGTTAGGTTGGCATCGAAAAAAACGCTCACGGGTGCTTTAGAGTGCCGAGTTTATTACTGCGCATTAAGAAATGACCACCTCCAACGTTTGGTTTATGTTTTATAAGCATTTTTAATTTTATTGCTTAAATCGCATTTTCTCGGCGAGCTGAGCACTTTTTCTGAATTGTGCCGCTCCCGTCACTCTGGTTAGGTTGGCATCGAAAAAAACGCTCTCGGGTGCTTTAGAGTGCCGAGTTTATCACTGTGCATGAAGAAATGACCACCTCCAACGTTTGGTTTATGTTTTATAAGCATTTTTAATTTTATTGCTTAAATCGCATTTTCTCGGCGAGCTGAGCGCTTTTTCTGAATTGTGCCTGTCCCGTCACTCTGGTTAGGTTGGCATCGAAAAAAACGCTCTCGGGTGCTTTAGAGTGCCGAGTTATTCACTGCGCATGAAGAAATGACCACCTCCAACGTTTGGTTTATGTTTAATTAGCATTTTTAATTTTATTGCTTAAATCGCATTTTCTCGGCGAGCTGAGCGCTTTTTCTGAATTGTGCCGCTCCCGTCACTCTGGTTAGGTTGGCATCGAAAAAAACGCTCTCGGGTGCTTTAGAGTGCCGAGTTATTCACTGCGCATGAAGAAATGACAACCTCCAACGTTTGGTTTATGTTTAATAAGCATTTTTAATTTTATTGCTTAAATCGCATTTTCTCGGCGAGCTGAGCACTTTTTCTGAATTGTGCCGCTCCCGTCACTCTGGTTAGGTTGGCATCGAAAAAAACGCTCTCGGGTGCTTTAGAGTGCCTAGTTATTCACTGCGCATGAAGAAATGACCACCTCCAACGTTTGGTTTATGTTTAATTAGCATTTTTAATTTTATTGCTTAAATCGCATTTTCTCGGCGAGCTGAGCGCTTTTTCTGAATTGTGCCGCTCCCGTCACTCTGGTTAGGTTGGCATCGAAAAAAACGCTCTCGGGTGCTTTAGAGTGCCGAGTTATTCACTGCGCATGAAGAAATGACAACCTCCAACGTTTGGTTTATGTTTAATAAGCATTTTTAATTTTATTGCTTAAATCGCATTTTCTCGGCGAGCTGAGCACTTTTTCTGAATTGTGCCGCTCCCGTCACTCTGGTTAGGTTGGCATCGAAAAAAACGCTCTCGGGTGCTTTAGAGTGCCGAGTTTATTACTGCGCATTAAGAAATGACCACCTCCAACGTTTGGTTTATGTTTTATAAGCATTTTTAATTTTATTGCTTAAATCGCATTTTCTCGGCGAGCTGAGCGCTTTTTCTGAATTGTGCCGCTCCCGTCACTCTGGTTAGGTTGCCATCGAAAAAAACGCTCTCGGGTGCTTTAGAGTGCCGAGTTTATTACTGCGCATTAAGAAATGACCACCTCCAACGTTTGGTTTATGTTTTATAAGCATTTTTAATTTTATTGCTTAAATCGCATTTTCTCGGCGAGCTGAGCACTTTTTCTGAATTGTGCCGTCCCGTCACTCTGGTTAGGTTGGCATCGAAAAAAACGCTCACGGGTGCTTTAGAGTGCCGAGTTTATTACTGCGCATTAAGAAATGACCACCTCCAACGTTTGGTTTATGTATAAGCATTTTTAATTTTATTGCTTAAATCGCATTTTCTCGGCGAGCTGAGCACTTTTTCTGAATTGTGCCGCTCCCGTCACTCTGGTTAGGTTGGCATCGAAAAAAACGCTCTCGGGTGCTTTAGAGTGCCGAGTTATTCACTGCGCATGGAGAAATGACCACCTCCAACGTTTGGTTTATGTTTTATAAGCATTTTTAATTTTATTGCTTAAATCGCATTTTCTCGGCGAGCTGAGCACTTTTTCTGAATTGTGCCGCTCCCGTCACTCTGGTTAGGTTGGCATCGAAAAAAACGCTCTCGGGTGCTTTAGAGTGCCGAGTTTATCACTGCGCATGAAGAAATGACCACCTCCAACGTTTGGTTTATGTTTAATAAGCATTTTTAATTTTATTGCTTAAATCGCATTTTCTCGGCGAGCTGAGCGCTTTTTCTGAATTGTGCCGCTCCCGTCACTCTGGTTAGGTTGGCATCGAAAAAAACGCTCTCGGGTGCTTTAGAGTGCCGAGTTATTCACTGCGCATGAAGAAATGACAACCTCCAACGTTTGGTTTATGTTTAATAAGCATTTTTAATTTTATTGCTTAAATCGCATTTTCTCGGCGAGCTGAGCACTTTTTCTGAATTGTGCCGCTCCCGTCACTCTGGTTAGGTTGGCATCGAAAAAAACGCTCTCGGGTGCTCTAGAGTGCCGAGTTTATTACTGCGCATTAAGAAATGACCACCTCCAACGTTTGGTTTATGTTTTATAAGCATTTTTAATTTTATTGCTTAAATCGCATTTTCTCGGCGAGCTGAGCGCTTTTTCTGAATTGTGCCACTCCCGTCACTCTGGTTAGGTTGGCATCGAAAAAAACGCTCTCGGGTGCTTTAGAGTGCCGAGTTTATTACTGCGCATTAAGAAATGACCACCTCCAACGTTTGGTTTATGTTTTATAAGCATTTTTAATTTTATTGCTTAAATCGCATTTTCTCGGCGAGCTGAGCACTTTTTCTGAATTGTGCCGTCCCGTCACTCTGGTTAGGTTGGCATCGAAAAAAACGCTCACGGGTGCTTTAGAGTGCCGAGTTTATTACTGCGCATTAAGAAATGACCACCTCCAACGTTTGGTTTATGTTTTATAAGCATTTTTAATTTTATTGCTTAAATCGCATTTTCTCGGCGAGCTGAGCACTTTTTCTGAATTGTGCCGCTCCCGTCACTCTGGTTAGGTTGGCATCGAAAAAAACGCTCTCGGGTGCTTTAGAGTGCCGAGTTATTCACTGCGCATGGAGAAATGACCACCTCCAACGTTTGGTTTATGTTTTATAAGCATTTTTAATTTTATTGCTTAAATCGCATTTTCTCGGCGAGCTGAGCACTTTTTCTGAATTGTGCCGCTCCCGTCACTCTGGTTAGGTTGGCATCGAAAAAAACGCTTTCGGGTGCTTTAGAGTGCCGAGTTTATCACTGCGCATGAAGAAATGACCACCTCCAACGTTTGGTTTATGTTTAATAAGCATTTTTAATTTTATTGCTTAAATCGCATTTTCTCGGCGAGCTGAGCACTTTTTCTGAATTGTGCCGCTCCCGTCACTCTGGTTAGGTTGGCATCGAAAAAAACGCTCTCGGGTGCTTTAGAGTGCCGAGTTTATTACTGCGCATTTAGAAATGACCACCTCCAACGTTTGGTTTATGTTTTATAAGCATTTTTAATTTTATTGCTTAAATCGCATTTTCTCGGCGAGCTGAGCACTTTTTCTGAATTGTGCCGCTCCCGTCACTCTGGTTAGGTTGGCATCGAAAAAAACGCTCTCGGGTGCTTTAGAGTGCCGAGTTTATCACTGCGCATGAAGAAATGACCACCTCCAACGTTTGGTTTATGTTTAATAAGCATTTTTAATTTTATTGCTTAAATCGCATTTTCTCGGCGAGCTGAGCACTTTTTCTGAATTGTGCCGCTGCCGTCACTCTGGTTAGGTTGGCATCGAAAAAAACGCTCTCGGGTGCTTTAGAGTGCCGAGTTATTCACTGCGCATGAAGAAATGACCACCTCCAACGTTTGGTTTATGTTTAATTAGCATTTTTAATTTTATTCCTTAAATCGCATTTTCTCGGCGAACTGAGCGCTTTTTCTGAATTGTGCCGCTCCCGTCACTCTGGTTAGGTTGGCATCGAAAAAAACGCTCTCGGGTGCTTTAGAGTGCCGAGTTATTCACTGCGCATGAAGAAATGACAACCTCCAACGTTTGGTTTATGTTTAATAAGCATTTTTAATTTTATTGCTTAAATCGCATTTTCTCGGCGAGCTGAGCACTTTTTCTGAATTGTGCCGCTCCCGTCACTCTGGTTAGGTTGGCATCGAAAAAAACGCTCTCGGGTGCTTTAGAGTGCCGAGTTATTCACTGCGCATGAAGAAATGACCACCTCCAACGTTTGGTTTATGTTTAATTAGCATTTTTAATTTTATTGCTTAAATCGCATTTTCTCGGCGAGCTGAGCGCTTTTTCTGAATTGTGCCGCTCCCGTCACTCTGGTTAGGTTGGCATCGAAAAAAACGCTCTCGGGTGCTTTAGAGTGCCGAGTTTTTTACTGCGCATTAAGAAATGACCACCTCCAACGTTTGGTTTATGTTTTATAAGCATTTTTAATTTTATTGTCTAAATCGCATTTTCTCGGCGAGCTGAGCACTTTTTCTGAATTGTGCCGCTCCCGTCACTCTGGTTAGGTTGGCATCGAAAAAAACGCTCTCGGGTGCTTTAGAGTGCCGAGTTTATTACTGCGCATTAAGAAATGACCACCTCCAACGTTTGGTTTATGTTTTATAAGCATTTTTAATTTTATTGCTTAAATCGCATTTTCTCGGCGAGCTGAGCACTTTTTCTGAAATGTGCCGCTCCCGTCACTCTGGTTAGGTTGGCATCGAAAAAAACGCTCTCGGGTGCTTTAGAGTGCCGAGTTATTCACTGCGCACGAAGAAATGACCACCTCCAACGTTTGGTTTATGTTTTATAAGCATTTTTAATTTTATTGCTTAAATCGCATTTTCTCGGCGAGCTGAGCACTTTTTCTGAATTGTGCCGCTCCCGTCACTCTGGTTAGGTTGGCATCGGAAAAAACGCTATCGGGTGCTTTAGAGTGCCGAGTTATTCACTGCGCATGAAGAAATGACCACCTCCAACGTTTGATTTATGTTTAATAAGCATTTTTAATTTTATTGCTTAAATCGCATTTTCTCGGCGAGCTGAGCACTTTTTCTGAATTGTGCCGCTCCCGTCACTCTGGTTAGGTTGGCATCGAAAAAAACGCTATCGGGTGCTTTAGAGTGCCGAGTTATTCACTGCGCATGAAGAAATGACCACCTCCAACGTTTGGTTTATGTTTAATAAGCATTTTTAATTTTATTGCTTAAATCGCATTTTCTCGGCGAGCTGAGCACTTTTTCTGAATTGTGCCGCTCCCGTCACTCTGGTTAGGTTGGCATCGAAAAAAACGCTCTCGGGTGCTTTAGAGTGCCGAGTTTATCACTGCGCATGAAGAAATGACCACCTCCAACGTTTGGTTTATGTTTTATAAGCATTTTTAATTTTATTGCTTAAATCGCATTTTCTCGGCGAGCTGAGCGCTTTTTCTGAATTGTGCCTGTCCCGTCACTCTGGTTAGGTTGGCATCGAAAAAAACGCTCTCGGGTGCTTTAGAGTGCCGAGTTATTCACTGCGCATGAAGAAATGACCACCTCCAACGTTTGGTTTATGTTTAATTAGCATTTTTAATTTTATTGCTTAAATCGCATTTTCTCGGCGAGCTGAGCGCTTTTTCTGAATTGTGCCGCTCCCGTCACTCTGGTTAGGTTGGCATCGAAAAAAACGCTCTCGGGTGCTTTAGAGTGCCGAGTTATTCACTGCGCATGAAGAAATGACAACCTCCAACGTTTGGTTTATGTTTAATAAGCATTTTTAATTTTATTGCTTAAATCGCATTTTCTCGGCGAGCTGAGCACTTTTTCTGAATTGTGCCGCTCCCGTCACTCTGGTTAGGTTGGCATCGAAAAAAACGCTCTCGGGTGCTTTAGAGTGCCGAGTTATTCACTGCGCATGAAGAAATGACCACCTCCAACGTTTGGTTTATGTTTAATTAGCATTTTTAATTTTATTGCTTAAATCGCATTTTCTCGGCGAGCTGAGCGCTTTTTCTGAATTGTGCCGCTCCCGTCACTCTGGTTAGGTTGGCATCGAAAAAAACGCTCTCGGGTGCTTTAGAGTGCCGAGTTATTCACTACGCATGAAGAAATGACAACCTCCAACGTTTGGTTTATGTTTAATAAGCATTTTTAATTTTATTGCTTAAATCGCATTTTCTCGGCGAGCTGAGCACTTTTTCTGAATTGTGCCGCTCCCGTCACTCTGGTTAGGTTGGCATCGAAAAAAACGCTCTCGGGTGCTTTAGAGTGCCGAGTTTATTACTGCGCATTAAGAAATGACCACCTCCAACGTTTGGTTTATGTTTTATAAGCATTTTTAATTTTATTGCTTAAATCGCATTTTCTCGGCGAGCTGAGCGCTTTTTCTGAATTGTGCCGCTCCCGTCACTCTGGTTAGGTTGGCATCGAAAAAAACGCTCTCGGGTGCTTTAGAGTGCCGAGTTTATTACTGCGCATTAAGAAATGACCACCTCCAACGTTTGGTTTATGTTTTATAAGCATTTTTAATTTTATTGCTTAAATCGCATTTTCTCGGCGAGCTGAGCACTTTTTCTGAATTGTGCCGTCCCGTCACTCTGGTTAGGTTGGCATCGAAAAAAACGCTCACGGGTGCTTTAGAGTGCCGAGTTTATTACTGCGCATTAAGAAATGACCACCTCCAACGTTTGGTTTATGTTTTATAAGCATTTTTAATTTTGTTGCTTAAATCGCATTTTCTCGGCGAGCTGAGCACTTTTTCTGAATTGTGCCGCTCCCGTCACTCTGGTTAGGTTGGCATCGAAAAAACCGCTCTCGGGTGCTTTAGAGTGCCGAGTTATTCACTGCGCATGGAGAAATGACCACCTCCAACGTTTGGTTTATGTTTTATAAGCATTTTTAATTTTATTGCTTAAATCGCATTTTCTCGGCGAGCTGAGCACTTTTTCTGAATTGTGCCGCTCCCGTCACTCTGGTTAGGTTGGCATCGAAAAAAACGCTCTCGGGTGCTTTAGAGTGCCGAGTTTATCACTGCGCATGAAGAAATGACCACCTCCAACGTTTGGTTTATGTTTAATAAGCATTTTTAATTTTATTGCTTAAATCGCATTTTCTCGGCGAGCTGAGCGCTTTTTCTGAATTGTGCCGCTCCCGTCACTCTGGTTAGGTTGGCATCGAAAAAAACGCTCTCGGGTGCTTTAGAGTGCCGAGTTATTCACTGCGCATGAAGAAATGACCACCTCCAACGTTTGGTTTATGTTTAATAAGCATTTTTAATTTTATTGCTTAAATCGCATTTTCTCGGCGAGCTGAGCGCTTTTTCTGAATTTTGCCGCTCCCGTCACTCTGGTTAGGTTGGCATCGAAAAAAACGCTCTCGGGTGCTTTAGAGTGCCGAGTTATTCACTGCGCATGAAGAAATGACAACCTCCAACGTTTGGTTTATGTTTAATAAGCATTTTTAATTTTATTGCTTAAATCGCATTTCCTCGGCGAGCTGAGCACTTTTTCTGAATTGTGCCGCTCCCGTCACTCTGGTTAGGTTGGCATCGAAAAAAACGCTCTCGGGTGCTCTAGAGTGCCGAGTTTATTACTGCGCATTAAGAAATGACCACCTCCAACGTTTGGTTTATGTTTTATAAGCATTTTTAATTTTATTGCTTAAATCGCATTTTCTCGGCGAGCTGAGCGCTTTTTCTAAATTGTGCCGCTCCCGTCACTCTGGTTAGGTTGGCATCGAAAAAAACGCTCTCGGGTGCTTTAGAGTGCCGAGTTTATTACTGCGCATTAAGAAATGACCACCTCCAACGTTTGGTTTATGTTTTATAAGCATTTTTAATTTTATTGCTCAAATCGCATTTTCTCGGCGAGCTGAGCACTTTTTCTGAATTGTGCCGTCCCGTCACTCTGGTTAGGTTGGCATCGAAAAAAACGCTCACGGGTGCTTTAGAGTGCCGAGTTTATTACTGCGCATTAAGAAATGACCACCTCCAACGTTTGGTTTATGTTTTATAAGCATTTTTAATTTTATTGCTTAAATCGCATTTTCTCGGCGAGCTGAGCACTTTTTCTGAATTGTGCCGCTCCCGTCACTCTGGTTAGGTTGGCATCGAAAAAAACGCTCTCGGGTGCTTTAGAGTGCCGAGTTATTCACTGCGCATGGAGAAATGACCACCTCCAACGTTTGGTTTATGTTTTATAAGCATTTTTAATTTTATTGCTTAAATCGCATTTTCTCGGCGAGCTGAGCACTTTTTCTGAATTGTGCCGCTCCCGTCACTCTGGTTAGGTTGGCATCGAAAAAAACGCTCTCGGGTGCTTTAGAGTGCCGAGTTTATCACTGCGCATGAAGAAATGACCACCTCCAACGTTTGGTTTATGTTTTATAAGCATTTTTAATTTTATTGCTTAAATCGCATTTTCTCGGCGAGCTGAGCGCTTTTTCTGAATTGTGCCGCTCCCGTCACTCTGGTTAGGTTGGCATCGAAAAAAACGCTCTCGGGTGCTTTAGAGTGCCGAGTTTATTACTGCGCATTAAGAAATGACCACCTCCAACGTTTGGTTTATGTTTTATAAGCATTTTTAATTTTATTGCTTAAATCGCATTTTCTCGGCGAGCTGAGCACTTTTTCTGAATTGTGCCGCTCCCGTCACTCTGGTTAGGTTGGCATCGAAAAAAACGCTCTCGGGTGCTTTAGAGTGCCGAGTTTATTACTGGGCATTAAGAAATGACCACCTCCAACGTTTGGTTTATGTTTTATAAGCATTTTTAATTTTATTGCTTAAATCGCATTTTCTCGGCGAGCTGAGCGCTTTTTCTGAATTGTGCCGCTCCCGTCACTCTGGTTAGGTTGGCATCGAAAAAAACGCTCTCGGGTGCTTTAGAGTGCCGAGTTATTCACTGCGCATGAAGAAATGACCACCTCCAACGTTCGGTTTATGTTTAATAAGCATTTTTAATTTTATTGCTTAAATCGCATTTTCTCGGCGAGCTGAGCACTTTTTCTGAATTGTGCCGCTCCCGTCACTCTGGTTAGGTTGGCATCGAAAAAAACGCTCTCGGGTGCTTTAGAGTGCCGAGTTTATTACTGCGCATTAAGAAATGACCACCTCCAACGTTTGGTTTATGTTTTATAAGCATTTTTAATTTTATTGCTTAAATCGCATTTTCTCGGCGAGCTGAGCGCTTTTTCTGAATTGTGCCGCTCCCGTCACTCTGGTTAGGTTGGCATCGAAAAAAACGCTCTCGGGTGCTTTAGAGTGCCGAGTTATTCACTGCGCATGAAGAAATGACCACCTCCAACGTTTGGTTTATGTTTAATAAGCATTTTTAATTTTATTGCTTAAATCGCATTTTCTCGGCGAGCTGAGCACTTTTTCTGAATTGTGCCGCTCCCGTCACTCTGGTTAGGTTGGCATCGAAAAAAACGCTCTCGGGTGCTTTAGAGTGCCGAGTTTATTACTGCGCATTAAGAAATGACCACCTCCAACATTTGGTTTATGTTTTATAAGCATTTTTAATTTTATTGCTTAAATCGCATTTTCTCGGCGAGCTGAGCACTTTTTCTGAATTGTGCCGCTCCCGTCACTCTGGTTAGGTTGGCATCGAAAAAAACGCTCTCGGGTGCTTTAGAGTGCCGAGTTTATCACTGCGCATGAAGAAATGACCACCTCCAACGTTTGGTTTATGTTTAATAAGCATTTTTAATTTTATTGCTTAAATCGCATTTTCTCGGCGAGCTGAGCACTTTTTCTGAATTGTGCCGCTCCCGTCACTCTGGTTAGGTTGGCATCGAAAAAAACGCTCTCGGGTGCTTTAGAGTGCCGAGTTTATCACTGCGCATGAAGAAATGACCACCTGCAACGTTTGTTTTATGTTTTATAAGCATTTTTAATTTTATTGCTTGAATCGCATTTTCTCGACGAGCTGAGCACGTTTTCTGAATGGTGCCGCTCCCGTCACTCTGGTGAGGTTGGCATAGAAAAAAGCGCTCTCGGGTGCTTCAGAGTGTCGCGTTTATCACTGCGCATGAAGAAATGACCACCTGCAACGTTTGTTTTATGTTTTATAAGCATTTTTAATTTTATTGCTTAAATCGCATTTTCTCGACGAGCTGAGCACGTTTTCTGAATGGTGCTTCTCCCGTCACTCTGGTGAGGTTGGCATAGAAAAAAGCGCTCTTGGGTGCTTCAGAGTGCCGAGTTTATCACTGCGCATGGAGAAATGACCACCTCCAACGTTTGTTTTATGTTTTATAAGCATTTTTAATTTTATTGCTTAAATTGCATTTTCTTGACGAGCTGGGCACTTTTTCTGAATGGTGCCGCTCCCGTCACTCTGGCTAGGTTGGCATAGAAAAAAGCGCTCTCGGGTGCTTCAGAGTGCCGAGTTTATCACTGCGCATGAAGAAATGACCACCTCCAACGTTTGGTTTGTTTTATAAGCATTTTTAATTTTATTGCTTAAATCGCATTTTCTCGGCGAGCTGAGCACTTTTTCTGAATTGTGCCGCTCCCGTCACTCTGGTTAGGTTGGCATCGAAAAAAACGCTCTCGGGTGCTTTAGAGTGCCGAGTTTATCACTGCGCAAAAAGAAATGACCACCTCCAACGTTTGGTTTATGTTTTATAAGCATTTTTAATTTTATTGCTTAAATCGCATTTTCTCGGCGAGCTGAGCACTTTTTCTGAATTGTGCCGCTCCCGTCACTCTGGTTAGGTTGGCATCGAAAAAAACGCTCTCGGGTGCTTTAGAGTGCCGAGTTTATTACTGCGCATTAAGAAATGACCACCTCCAACGTTTGGTTTATGTTTAATAAGCATTTTTAATTTTATTGCTTAAATCGCATTTTCTCGGCGAGCTGAGCGCTTTTTCTGAATTGTGCCGCTCCCGTCACTCTGGTTAGGTTGGCATCGAAAAAAACGCTCTCGGGTGCTTTAGAGTGCCGAGTTTATTACTGCGCATTAAGAAATGACCACCTCCAACGTTTGGTTTATGTTTTATAAGCATTTTTAATTTTATTGCTTAAATCGCATTTTCTCGGCGAGCTGAGCACTTTTTCTGAATTGTGCCGCTCCCGTCACTCTGGTTATGTTGGCATCGAAAAAAACGCTATCGGGTGCTTTAGAGTGCCGAGTTATTCACTGCGCATGAAGAAATGACCACCTCCAACGTTTGGTTTATGTTTAATAAGCATTTTTAATTTTATTGCTTAAATCGCATTTTCTCGGCGAGCTGAGCACTTTTTCTGAATTGTGCCGCTCCCGTCACTCTGGTTAGGTTGGCATCGAAAAAAACGCTCTCGGGTGCTTTAGAGTGCCGAGTTTATTACTGCGCATTAAGAAATGACCACCTCCAACGTTTGGTTTATGTTTTATAAGCATTTTTAATTTTATTGCTTAAATCGCATTTTCTCGGCGAGCTGAGCACTTTTTCTGAATTGTGCCGCTCCCGTCACTCTGGTTAGGTTGGCATCGAAAAAAACGCTCTCGGGTGCTTTAGAGTGCCGAGTTTATTACTGCGCATTAAGAAATGACCACCTCCAACGTTTGGTTTATGTTTTATAAGCATTTTTAATTTTATTGCTTAAATCGCATTTTCTCGGCGAGCTGAGCACTTTTTCTGAATTGTGCCGCTCCCGTCACTCTGGTTAGGTTGGCATCGAAAAAAACGCTCTCGGGTGCTTTAGAGTGCCGAGTTTATCACTGCGCATGAAGAAATGACCACCTCCAACGTTTGGTTTATGTTTAATAAGCATTTTTAATTTTATTGCTTAAATCGCATTTTCTCGGCGAGCTGAGTACTTTTTCTGAATTGTGCCGCTCCCGTCACTGGTTAGGTTGGCATCGAAAAAAACGCTCTCGGGTGCTTTAGAGTGCCGACTTTATCACTGCGCATGAAGAAATGACCACCTCCAACGTTTGGTTTATGTTTTATAAGCATTTTTAATTTTATTGCTTAAATCGCATTTTCTCGGCGAGCTGAGCACTTTTTCTGAATTGTGCCGCTCCCGTCACTCTTGTTAGGTTGGCATCGAAAAAAACGCTCACGGGTGCTTTAGAGTGCCGAGTTTATTACTGCGCATTAAGAAATGACCACCTCCAACGTTTGGTTTATGTTTTATAAGCATTTTTAATTTTATTGCTTAAATCGCATTTTCTCGGCGAGCTGAGCACTTTTTCTGAATTGTGCCGCTCCCGTCACTCTGATTAGGTTGGCATCGAAAAAAACGCTCTCGGGTGCTTTAGAGTGCCGAGTTATTCACTGCGCATGAAGAAATGACCACCTCCAACGTTTGGTTTATGTTTTATAAGCATTTTTAATTTTATTGCTTAAATCGCATTTTCTCGGCGAGCTGAGCGCTTTTTCTGAATTGTGCCGCTCCCGTAACTCTGGTTAGGTTGGCATCGAAAAAAACGCTCTCGGGTGCTTTAGAGTGCCGAGTTTATTACTGCGCATTAAGAAATGACCACCTCCAACGTTTGGTTTATGTTTTATAAGCATTTTTAATTTTATTGCTTAAATCGCATTTTCTCGGCGAGCTGAGCACTTTTTCTGAATTCTGCCGCCCCCGTCACTCTGGTTAGGTTGGCATCGAAAAAAACGCTCTCGGGTGCTTTAGAGTGCCGAGTTTATTACTGCGCATTAAGAAATGACCACCTCCAACGTTTGGTTTATGTTTTATAAGCATTTTTAATTTTATTGCTTAAATCGCATTTTCTCGGCGAGCTGAGCACTTTTTCTGAATTGTGCCGCTCCCGTCACTCTGGTTAGGTTGGCATCGAAAAAAACGCTATCGGGTGCTTTAGAGTGCCGAGTTATTCACTGCGCATGAAGAAATGACCACCTCCAACGTTTGGTTTATGTTTAAAAAGCATTTTTAATTTTATTGCTTAAATCGCATTTTCTCGGCGAGCTGAGCACTTTTTCTGAATTGTGCCGCTCCCGTCACTCTGGTTAGGTTGGCATCGAAAAAAACGCTCTCGGGTGCTTTAGAGTGCCGAGTTTATTACTGCGCATTAAGAAATGACCACCTCCAACGTTTGGTTTATGTTTTATAAGCATTTTTAATTTTATTGCTTAAATCGCATTTTCTCGGCGAGCTGAGCACTTTTTCTGAATTGTGCCGCTCCCGTCACTCTGGTTAGGTTGGCATCTAAAAAAACGCTCTCGGGTGCTTTAGAGTGCCGAGTTTATTACTGCGCATTAAGAAATGACCACCTCCAACGTTTGGTTTATGTTTTATAAGCATTTTTAATTTTATTGCTTAAATCGCATTTTCTCGGCGAGCTGAGCACTTTTTCTGAATTGTGCCGCTCCCGTCACTTGGCATCGAAAAAAACGCTCTCGGGTGCTTTAGAGTGCCGAGTTATTCACTGCGCATGAAGAAATGACCACCTCCAACGTTTGGTTTATGTTTTATAAGCATTTTTAATTTTATTGCTTAAATCGCATTTTCTCGGCGAGCTGAGCGCTTTTTCTGAATTGTGCCGCTCCCGTCACTCTGGTTAGGTTGGCATCGAAAAAAACGCTCTCGGGTGCTTTAGAGTGCCGAGTTTATTACTGCGCATTAAGAAATGACCACCTCCAACGTTTGGTTTATGTTTTATAAGCATTTTTAATTTTATTGCCTAAATCGCATTTTCTCGGCGAGCTGAGCACTTTTTCTGAATTGTGCCGCTTCCGTGACTCTGGTTAGGTTGGCATCGAAAAAAACGCTCTCGGGTGCTTTAGAGTGCCGAGTTTATTACTGCGCATTAAGAAATGACCACCTCCAACGTTTGGTTTATGTTTAATAAGCATTTTTAATTTTATTGCTTAAATCGCATTTTCTCGGCGAGCTGAGCGCTTTTTCTGAATTGTGCCGTTCCCGTCACTCTGGTTAGGTTGGCATCGAAAAAAACGCTCTCGGGTGCTTTAGAGTGCCGAGTTTATTACTGCGCATTAAGAAATGACCACCTCCAACGTTTGGTTTATGTTTTATAAGCATTTTTAATTTTATTGCTTAAATCGCATTTTCTCGGCGAGCTGAGCACTTTTTCTGAATTGTGCCGCTCCCGTCACTCTGGTTAGGTTGGCATCGAAAAAACGCTATCGGGTGCTTTAGAGTGCCGAGTTATTCACTGCGCATGAAGAAATGACCACCTCCAACGTTTGGTTTATGTTTAATAAGCATTTTTAATTTTATTGCTTAAATCGCATTTTCTCGGCGAGCTGAGCACTTTTTCTGAATTGTGCCGCTCCCGTCACTCTGGTTAGGTTGGCATCGAAAAAAACGCTCTCGGGTGCTTTAGAGTGCCGAGTTTATTACTGCGCATTAAGAAATGACCACCTCCAACGTTTGGTTTATGTTTTATAAGCATTTTTAATTTTATTGCTTAAATCGCATTTTCTCGGCGAGCTGAGCACTTTTTCTGAATTGTGCCGCTCCCGTCACTCTGGTTAGGTTGGCATCGAAAAAAACGCTCTCGGGTGCTTTAGAGTGCCGAGTTTATTACTGCGCATTAAGAAATGACCACCTCCAACGTTTGGTTTATGTTTTATAAGCATTTTTAATTTTATTGCTTAAATCGCATTTTCTCGGCGAGCTGAGCACTTTTTCTGAATTGTGCCGCTCCCGTCACTCTGGTTAGGTTGGCATCGAAAAAAACGCTCTCGGGTGCTTTAGAGTGCCGAGTTTATCACTGCGCATGAAGAAATGACCACCTCCAACGTTTGGTTTATGTTTAATAAGCATTTTTAATTTTATTGCTTAAATCGCATTTTCTCGGCGAGCTGAGCACTTTTTCTGAATTGTGCCGCTCCCATCACTGGTTAGGTTGGCATCGAAAAAAACGCTCTCGGGTGCTTTAGAGTGCCGACTTTATCACTGCGCATGAAGAAATGACCACCTCCAACGTTTGGTTTATGTTTTATAAGCATTTTTAATTTTATTGCTTAAATCGCATTTTCTCGGCGAGCTGAGCACTTTTTCTGAATTGTGCCGCTCCCGTCACTCTTGTTAGGTTGGCATCGAAAAAAACGCTCACGGGTGCTTTAGAGTGCCGAGTTTATTACTGCGCATTAAGAAATGACCACCTCCAACGTTTGGTTTATGTTTTATAAGCATTTTTAATTTTATTGCTTAAATCACATTTTCTCGGCGAGCTGAGCACTTTTTCTGAATTGTGCCGCTCCCGTCACTCTGATTAGGTTGGCATCGAAAAAAACGCTCTCGGGTGCTTTAGAGTGCCGAGTTATTCACTGCGCATGAAGAAATGACCACCTCCAACGTTTGGTTTATGTTTTATAAGCATTTTTAATTTTATTGCTTAAATCGCATTTTCTCGGCGAGCTGAGCGCTTTTTCTGAATTGTGCCGCTCCCGTCACTCTGGTTAGGTTGGCATCGAAAAAAACGCTCTCGGGTTCTTTAGAGTGCCGAGTTTATCACTGCGCATGAAGAAATGACCACCTCCAACGTTTGGTTTATGTTTAATAAGCATTTTTAATTTTATTGCTTAAATCGCATTTTCTCGGCGAGCTGAGCACTTTTTCTGAATTGTGCCGCTCCCGTCACTGGTTAGGTTGGCATCGAAAAAAACGCTCTCGGGTGCTTTAGAGTGCCGACTTTATCACTGCGCATGAAGAAATGACCACCTCCAACGTTTGGTTTATGTTTTATAAGCATTTTTAATTTTATTGCTTAAATCGCATTTTCTCGGCGAGCTGAGCACTTTTTCTGAATTGTGCCGCTCCCGTCACTCTTGTTAGGTTGGCATCGAAAAAAACGCTCACGGGTGCTTTAGAGTGCCGAGTTTATTACTGCGCATTAAGAAATGACCACCTCCAACGTTTGGTTTATGTTTTATAAGCATTTTTAATTTTATTGCTTAAATCGCATTTTCTCGGCGAGCTGAGCACTTTTTCTGAATTGTGCCGCTCCCGTCACTCTGATTAGGTTGGCATCGAAAAAAACGCTCTCGGGTGCTTTAGAGTGCCGAGTTATTCACTGCGCATGAAGAAATGACCACCTCCAACGTTTGGTTTATGTTTTATAAGCATTTTTAATTTTATTGCTTAAATCGCATTTTCTCGGCGAGCTGAGCGCTTTTTCTGAATTGTGCCGCTCCCGTAACTCTGGTTAGGTTGGCATCGAAAAAAACGCTCTCGGGTGCTTTAGAGTGCCGAGTTTATTACTGCGCATTAAGAAATGACCACCTCCAACGTTTGGTTTATGTTTTATAAGCATTTTTAATTTTATTGCTTAAATCGCATTTTCTCGGCGAGCTGAGCACTTTTTCTGAATTGTGCCGCTCCCGTCACTCTGGTTAGGTTGGCATCGAAAAAAACGCTCTCGGGTGCTTTAGAGTGCCGAGTTTATTACTGCGCATTAAGAAATGACCACCTCCAACGTTTGGTTTATGTTTTATAAGCATTTTTAATTTTATTGCTTAAATCGCATTTTCTCGGCGAGCTGAGCACTTTTTCTGAATTGTGCCGCTCCCGTCACTCTGGTTAGGTTGGCATCGAAAAAAACGCTATCGGGTGCTTTAGAGTGCCGAGTTATTCACTGCGCATGAAGAAATGACCACCTCCAACGTTTGGTTTATGTTTAAAAAGCATTTTTAATTTTATTGCTTAAATCGCATTTTCTCGGCGAGCTGAGCACTTTTTCTGAATTGTGCCGCTCCCGTCACTCTGGTTAGGTTGGCATCGAAAAAAACGCTCTCGGGTGCTTTAGAGTGCCGAGTTTATTACTGCGCATTAAGAAATGACCACCTCCAACGTTTGGTTTATGTTTTATAAGCATTTTTAATTTTATTGCTTAAATCGCATTTTCTCGGCGAGCTGAGCACTTTTTCTGAATTGTGCCGCTCCCGTCACTCTGGTTAGGTTGGCATCGAAAAAAACGCTCTCGGGTGCTTTAGAGTGCCGAGTTTATTACTGCGCATTAAGAAATGACCACCTCCAACGTTTGGTTTATGTTTTATAAGCATTTTTAATTTTATTGCTTAAATCGCATTTTCTCGGCGAGCTGAGCACTTTTTCTGAATTGTGCCGCTCCCGTCACTTGGCATCGAAAAAAACGCTCTCGGGTGCTTTAGAGTGCCGAGTTATTCACTGCGCATGAAGAAATGACCACCTCCAACGTTTGGTTTATGTTTTATAAGCATTTTTAATTTTATTGCTTAAATCGCATTTTCTCGGCGAGCTGAGCGCTTTTTCTGAATTGTGCCGCTCCCGTCACTCTGGTTAGGTTGGCATCGAAAAAAACGCTCTCGGGTGCTTTAGAGTGCCGAGTTTATTACTGCGCATTAAGAAATGACCACCTCCAACGTTTGGTTTATGTTTTATAAGCATTTTTAATTTTATTGCCTAAATCGCATTTTCTCGGCGAGCTGAGCACTTTTTCTGAATTGTGCCGCTTCCGTCACTCTGGTTAGGTTGGCATCGAAAAAAACGCTCTCGGGTGCTTTAGAGTGCCGAGTTTATTACTGCGCATTAAGAAATGACCACCTCCAACGTTTGGTTTATGTTTAATAAGCATTTTTAATTTTATTGCTTAAATCGCATTTTCTCGGCGAGCTGAGCGCTTTTTCTGAATTGTGCCGTTCCCGTCACTCTGGTTAGGTTGGCATCGAAAAAAACGCTCTCGGGTGCTTTAGAGTGCCGAGTTTATTACTGCGCATTAAGAAATGACCACCTCCAACGTTTGGTTTATGTTTTATAAGCATTTTTAATTTTATTGCTTAAATCGCATTTTCTCGGCGAGCTGAGCACTTTTTCTGAATTGTGCCGCTCCCGTCACTCTGGTTAGGTTGGCATCGAAAAAAACGCTATCGGGTGCTTTAGAGTGCCGAGTTATTCACTGCGCATGAAGAAATGACCACCTCCAACGTTTGGTTTATGTTTAATAAGCATTTTTAATTTTATTGCTTAAATCGCATTTTCTCGGCGAGCTGAGCACTTTTTCTGAATTGTGCCGCTCCCGTCACTCTGGTTAGGTTGGCATCGAAAAAAACGCTCTCGGGTGCTTTAGAGTGCCGAGTTTATTACTGCGCATTAAGAAATGACCACCTCCAACGTTTGGTTTATGTTTTATAAGCATTTTTAATTTTATTGCTTAAATCGCATTTTCTCGGCGAGCTGAGCACTTTTTCTGAATTGTGCCGCTCCCGTCACTCTGGTTAGGTTGGCATCGAAAAAAACGCTCTCGGGTGCTTTAGAGTGCCGAGTTTATTACTGCGCATTAAGAAATGACCACCTCCAACGTTTGGTTTATGTTTTATAAGCATTTTTAATTTTATTGCTTAAATCGCATTTTCTCGGCGAGCTGAGCACTTTTTCTGAATTGTGCCGCTCCCGTCACTCTGGTTAGGTTGGCATCGAAAAAAACGCTCTCGGGTGCTTTAGAGTGCCGAGTTTATCACTGCGCATGAAGAAATGACCACCTCCAACGTTTGGTTTATGTTTAATAAGCATTTTTAATTTTATTGCTTAAATCGCATTTTCTCGGCGAGCTGAGCACTTTTTCTGAATTGTGCCGCTCCCATCACTGGTTAGGTTGGCATCGAAAAAAACGCTCTCGGGTGCTTTAGAGTGCCGACTTTATCACTGCGCATGAAGAAATGACCACCTCCAACGTTTGGTTTATGTTTTATAAGCATTTTTAATTTTATTGCTTAAATCGCATTTTCTCGGCGAGCTGAGCACTTTTTCTGAATTGTGCCGCTCCCGTCACTCTTGTTAGGTTGGCATCGAAAAAAACGCTCACGGGTGCTTTAGAGTGCCGAGTTTATTACTGCGCATTAAGAAATGACCACCTCCAACGTTTGGTTTATGTTTTATAAGCATTTTTAATTTTATTGCTTAAATCGCATTTTCTCGGCGAGCTGAGCACTTTTTCTGAATTGTGCCGCTCCCGTCACTCTGATTAGGTTGGCATCGAAAAAAACGCTCTCGGGTGCTTTAGAGTGCCGAGTTATTCACTGCGCATGAAGAAATGACCACCTCCAACGTTTGGTTTATGTTTTATAAGCATTTTTAATTTTATTGCTTAAATCGCATTTTCTCGGCGAGCTGAGCGCTTTTTCTGAATTGTGCCGCTCCCGTAACTCTGGTTAGGTTGGCATCGAAAAAAACGCTCTCGGGTGCTTTAGAGTGCCGAGTTTATTACTGCGCATTAAGAAATGCCCACCTCCAACGTTTGGTTTATGTTTTATAAGCATTTTTAATTTTATTGCTTAAATCGCATTTTCTCGGCGAGCTGAGCACTTTTTCTGAATTGTGCCGCTCCCGTCACTCTGGTTAGGTTGGCATCGAAAAAAACGCTCTCGGGTGCTTTAGAGTGCCGAGTTTATTACTGCGCATTAAGAAATGACCACCTCCAACGTTTGGTTTATGTTTTATAAGCATTTTTAATTTTATTGCTTAAATCGCATTTTCTCGGCGAGCTGAGCACTTTTTCTGAATTGTGCCGCTCCCGTCACTCTGGTTAGGTTGGCATCGAAAAAAACGCTCTCGGGTGCTTTAGAGTGCCGAGTTATTCACTGCGCATGAAGAAATGACCACCTCCAATGTTTGGTTTATGTTTAATAAGCATTTTTAATTTTATTGCTTAAATCGCATTTTCTCGGCGAGCTGAGCGCTTTTTCTGAATTGTGCCGCTCCCGTCACTCTGGTTAGGTTGGCATCGAAAAAAACGCTCTCGGGTGCTTTAGAGTGCCGAGTTATTCACTGCGCATGAAGAAATGACCACCTCCAACGTTTGGTTTATGTTTAATAAGCATTTTTAATTTTATTGCTTAAATCGCATTTTCTCGGCGAGCTGAGCACTTTTTCTGAATTGTGCCGCTCCCGTCACTCTGGTTAGGTTGGCATCGAAAAAAACGCTCTCGGGTGCTTTAGAGTGCCGAGTTTATTACTGCGCATTAGGAAATGACCACCTCCAACGTTTGGTTTATGTTTTATAAGCATTTTTAATTTTATTGCTTAAATCGCATTTTCT
The DNA here is from genome assembly GCF_033458585.1 of Syngnathus typhle. Lineage (NCBI taxonomy): Eukaryota > Metazoa > Chordata > Actinopteri > Syngnathiformes > Syngnathidae > Syngnathus > Syngnathus typhle. The sequence continues at coordinate 120,618 of NW_026872072.1, forward strand.
CGGCGAGCTGAGCGCTTTTTCTGAATTGTGCCGCTCCCGTCACTCTGGTTAGGTTGGCATCGAAAAAAACGCTCTCGGGTGCTTTAGAGTGCCGAGTTTATTACTGCGCATTAAGAAATGACCACCTCCAACGTTTGGTTTATGTTTTATAAGCATTTTTAATTTTATTGCTTAAATCGCATTTTCTCGGCGAGCTGAGCACTTTTTCTGAATTGTGCCGCTCCCGTCACTCTGGTTAGGTTGGCATCGAAAAAAACGCTCTCGGGTGCTTTAGAGTGCCGAGTTTATTACTGCGCATTATGAAATGACCACCTCCAACGTTTGGTTTATGTTTTATAAGCATTTTTAATTTTATTGCTTAAATCGCATTTTCTCGGCGAGCTGAGCACTTTTTCTGAATTGTGCCGCTCCCGTCACTCTGGTTAGGTTGGCATCGAAAAAAACGCTCTCGGGTGCTTTAGAGTGCCGAGTTTATTACTGCGCATTAAGAAATGACCACCTCCAACGTTTGGTTTATGTTTTATAAGCATTTTTAATTTTATTGCTTAAATCGCATTTTCTCGGCGAGCTGAGCACTTTTTCTGAATTGTGCCGCTCCCGTCACTCTGGTTAGGTTGGCATCGAAAAAAACGCTCTCGGGTGCTTTAGAGTGCCGAGTTATTCACTGCGCATGAAGAAATGACCACCTCCAACGTTTGGTTTATGTTTAATAAGCATTTTTAATTTTATTGCTTGAATCGCATTTTCTCGGCGAGCTGAGCACTTTTTCTGAATTGTGCCGCTCCCGTCACTCTGGTTAGGTTGGCATCGAAAAAAACGCTCTCGGGTGCTTTAGAGTGCCGAGTTTATCACTGCGCATGAAGAAATGACCACCTCCAACGTTTGGTTTATGTTTTATAAGCATTTTTAATTTTATTGCTTAAATCGCATTTTCTCGGCGAGCTGAGCGCTTTTTCTGAATTGTGCCGCTCCCGTCACTCTGGTTAGGTTGGCATCGAAAAAAACGCTCTCGGGTGCTTTAGAGTGCCGAGTTTATCACTGCGCATGAAGAAATGACCACCTCCAACGTTTGGTTTATGTTTTATAAGCATTTTTAATTTTATTGCTTAAATCGCATTTTCTCGGCGAGCTGAGCACTTTTTCTGAATTGTGCCGTCCCGTCACTCTGGTTAGGTTGGCATCGAAAAAAACGCTCACGGGTGCTTTAGAGTGCCGAGTTTATTACTGCGCATTAAGAAATGACCACCTCCAACGTTTGGTTTATGTTTTATAAGCATTTTTAATTTTATTGCTTAAATCGCATTTTCTCGGCGAGCTGAGCACTTTTTCTGAATTGTGCCGCTCCCGTCACTCTGGTTAGGTTGGCATCGAAAAAAACGCTCTCGGGTGCTTTAGAGTGCCGAGTTATTCACTGCGCATGGAGAAATGACCACCTCCAACGTTTGGTTTATGTTTTATAAGCATTTTTAATTTTATTGCTTAAATCGCATTTTCTCGGCGAGCTGAGCACTTTTTCTGAATTGTGCCGCTCCCGTCACTCTGGTTAGGTTGGCATCGAAAAAAACGCTCTCGGGTGCTTTAGAGTGCCGAGTTTATCACTGCGCATGAAGAAATGACCACCTCCAACGTTTGGTTTATGTTTTATAACCATTTTTAATTTTATTGCTTAAATCGCATTTTCTCGGCGAGCTGAGCGCTTTTTCTGAATTGTGCCGCTCCCGTCACTCTGGTTAGGTTGGCATCGAAAAAAACGCTCTCGGGTGCTTTAGAGTGCCGAGTTATTCACTGCGCATGAAGAAATGACCACCTCCAACGTTTGGTTTATGTTTAATAAGCATTTTTAATTTTATTGCTTAAATCGCATTTTCTCGGCGAGCTGAGCGCTTTTTCTGAATTGTGCCGCTCCCGTCACTCTGGTTAGGTTGGCATCGAAAAAAACGCTCTCGGGTGCTTTAGAGTGCCGAGTTATTCACTGCGCATTAAGAAATGACCACCTCCACCGTTTGGTTTATGTTTAATAAGCATTTTTAATTTTATTGCTTAAATCGCATTTTCTCGGCGAGCTGAGCACTTTTTCTGAATTGTGCCGCTCCCGTCACTCTGGTTAGGTTGGCATCGAAAAAAACGCTCTCGGGTGCTTTAGAGTGCCGAGTTTATTACTGCGCATTAAGAAATGACCACCTCCAACGTTTGGTTTATGTTTTATAAGCATTTTTAATTTTATTGCTTAAATCGCATTTTCTCGGCGAGCTGAGCACTTTTTCTGAATTGTGCCGCGCCCGTCACTCTGGTTAGGTTGGCATCGAAAAAAACGCTCACGGGTGCTTTAGAGTGCCGAGTTTATTACTGCGCATTAAGAAATGACCACCTCCAACGTTTGGTTTATGTTTTATAAGCATTTTTAATTTTATTGCTTAAATCGCATTTTCTCGGCGAGCTGAGCACTTTTTCTGAATTGTGCCGCTCCCGTCACTCTGGTTAGGTTGGCATCGAAAAAAACGCTCTCGGGTGCTTTAGAGTGCCGAGTTATTCACTGCGCATGAAGAAATGACCACCTCCAACGTTTGGTTTATGTTTTATAAGCATTTTTAATTTTATTGCTTAAATCGCATTTTCTCGGCGAGCTGAGCACTTTTTCTGAATTGTGCCGCTCCCGTCACTCTGGTTAGGGCATCGAAAAAAACGCTCTCGGGTGCTTTAGAGTGCCGAGTTTATCACTGCGCATGAAGAAATGACCACCTCCAACGTTTGGTTTATGTTTTATAAGCATTTTTAATTTTATTGCTTAAATCGCATTTTCTCGGCGAGCTGAGCGCTTTTTCTGAATTGTGCCGCTCCAGTAACTCTGGTTAGGTTGGCATCGAAAAAAACGCTCTCGGGTGCTTTAGAGTGCCGAGTTTATCACTGCGCATGAAGAAATGACCACTTCCAACGTTTGGTTTATGTTTTATAAGCATTTTTAATTTTATTGCTTAAATCGCATTTTCTCGGCGAGCTGAGCACTTTTTCTGAATTGTGCCGCTCCCGTCACTCTGGTTAGGTTGGCATCGAAAAAAACGCTCTCGGGTGCTCTAGAGTGCCGAGTTTATTACTGCGCATTAAGAAATGACCACCTCCAACGTTTGGTTTATGTTTTATAAGCATTTTTAATTTTATTGCTTAAATCGCATTTTCTCGGCGAGCTGAGCACTTTTTCTGAATTGTGCCGCTCCCGTCACTCTGGTTAGGTTGGCATCGAAAGAAACGCTCTCGGGTGCTTTAGAGTGCCGAGTTATTCACTGCGCATGAAGAAATGACCACCTCCAACGTTTGGTTTATGTTTTATAAGCATTTTTAATTTTATTGCTTAAATCGCATTTTCTCGGCGAGCTGAGCACTTTTTCTGAATTGTGCCGCTCCCGTCACTCTGGTTAGGTTGGCATCGAAAAAAACGCTCTCGGGTGCTTTAGAGTGCCGAGTTTATCACTGCGCATGAAGAAATGATCACCTCCAACGTTTGGTTTATGTTTTATAAGCATTTTTAAATTTATTGCTTAAATCGCATTTTCTCGGCGAGCTGAGCGCTTTTTCTGAATTGTGCCGCTCCCGTCACTCTGGTTAGGTTGGCATCGAAAAAAACGCTCTCGGGTGCTTTAGAGTGCCGAGTTATTCACTGCGCATGAAGAAATGACCACCTCCAACGTTTGGTTTATGTTTTATAAGCATTTTTAGTTTTATTGCTTAAATCGCATTTTCTCGGCGAGCTGAGCACTTTTTCTGAATTGTGCCGCTCCCGTCACTCTGGTTAGGTTGGCATCGAAAAAAACGCTCTCGGGTGCTTTAGAGTGCCGAGTTTATCACTGCGCATGAAGAAATGACCACCTCCAACGTTTGGTTTATGTTTAATAAGCATTTTTAATTTTATTGCTTAAATCGCATTTTCTCGGCCAGCTGAGCACTTTTTCTGAATTGTGCCGCTCCCGTCACTCTGGTTAGGTTGGCATCGAAAAAAACGCTCTCGGGTGCTTTAGAGTGCCGACTTTATCACTGCGCATGAAGAAATGACCACCTCCAACGTTTGGTTTATGTTTTATAAGCATTTTTAATTTTATTGCTTAAATCGCATTTTCTCGGCGAGCTGAGCGCTTTTTCTGAATTGTGCCGCTCCCGTCACTCTGGTTAGGTTGGCATCGAAAAAAACGCTCTCGGGTGCTTTAGAGTGCCGAGTTTATTACTGCGCATTAAGAAATGACCACCTCCAACGTTTGGTTTATGTTTTATAAGCATTTTTAATTTTATTGCTTAAATCGCATTTTCTCGGCGAGCTGAGCACTTTTTCTGAATTGTGCCGCTCCCGTCACTTGGCATCGAAAAAAACGCTCTCGGGTGCTTTAGAGTGCCGAGTTATTCCCTGCGCATGAAGAAATGACCACCTCCAACGTTTGGTTTATGTTTTATAAGCATTTTTAATTTTATTGCTTAAATCGCATTTTCTCGGCAAGCTGAGCGCTTTTTCTGAATTGTGCCGCTCCCGTCACTCTGGTTAGTTTGGCATCGAAAAAAACGCTCTCGGGTGCTTTAGAGTGCCGAGTTTATTACTGCGCATTAAGAAATGACCACCTCCAACGTTTGGTTTATGTTTTATAAGCATTTTTAATTTTATTGTCTAAATCGCATTTTCTCGGCGAGCTGAGCACTTTTTCTGAATTGTGCCGCTCCCGTCACTCTGGTTAGGTTGGCATCGAAAAAAACGCTCTCGGGTGCTTTAGAGTGCCGAGTTTATTACTGCGCATTAAGAAATGACCACCTCCAACGTTTGGTTTATGTTTTATAAGCATTTTTAATTTTATTGCTTAAATCGCATTTTCTCGGCGAGCTGAGCACTTTTTCTGAATTGTGCCGCTCCCGTCACTCTGGCTAGGTTGGCATCGAAAAAAACGCTCTCGGGTGCTTTAGAGTGCCGAGTTATTCACTGCGCACGAAGAAATGACCACCTCCAACGTTTGGTTTATGTTTTATAAGCATTTTTAATTTTATTGCTTAAATCGCATTTTCTCGGCTAGCTGAACGCTTTTTCTGAATTGTGCCGCTCCCGTCACTCTGGTTAGGTTGGCATCGAAAAAAACGCTCTCGGGTGCTTTAGAGTGCCGAGTTTATTACTGCGCATTAAGAAATGACCACCTCCAACGTTTGGTTTATGTTTTATAAGCATTTTTAATTTTATTGCTTAAATCGCATTTTCTCGGCGAGCTGAGCACTTTTTCTGAATTGTGCCGCTCCCGTCACTCTGGTTAGGTTGGCATCGAAAAAAACGCTCTCGGGTGCTTTAGAGTGCCGAGTTTATTACTGCGCATTAAGAAATGACCACCTCCAACGTTTGGTTTATGTTTTATAAGCATTTTTAATTTTATTGCTTAAATCGCATTTTCTCGGCGAGCTGAGCACTTTTTCTGAATTGTGCCGCTCCCGTCACTCTGGTTAGGTTGGCATCGAAAAAAACGCTCTCGGGTGCTTTAGAGTGCCGAGTTTATTACTGCGCATTAAGAAATGACCACCTCCAACGTTTGGTTTATGTTTTATAAGCATTTTAAATTTTATTGCTTAAATCGCATTTTCTCGGCGAGCTGAGCACTTTTTCTGAATTGTGCCGCTCCCGTCACTCTGGTTAGGTTGGCATCGAAAAAAACGCTATCGGGTGCTTTAGAGTGCCGAGTTATTCACTGCGCATGAAGAAATGACCACCTCCAACGTTTGGTTTATGTTTAATAAGCATTTTTAATTTTATTGCTTAAATCGCATTTTCTCGGCGAGCTGAGCACTTTTTCTGAATTGTGCCGCTCCCGTCACTCTGGTTAGGTTGGCATCGAAAAAAACGCTCTCGGGTGCTTTAGAGTGCCGAGTTTATCACTGCGCATGAAGAAATGACCACCTCCAACGTTTGGTTTATGTTTTATAAGCATTTTTAATTTTATTGCTTAAATCGCATTTTCTCGGCGAGCTGAGCGCTTTTTCTGAATTGTGGCGCTCCCGTCACTCTGGTTAGGTTGGCATCGAAAAAAACGCTCTCGGGTGCTTTAGAGTGCCGAGTTATTCACTGCGCATGAAGAAATGACCACCTCCAACGTTTGGTTTATGTTTTATAAGCATTTTTAATTTTATTGCTTAAATCGCATTTTCTCGGCGAGCTGAGCACTTTTTCTGAATTGTGCCGCTCCCGTCACTCTGGTTAGGTTGGCATCGAAAAAAACGCTCTCGGGTGCTTTAGAGTGCCGAGTTTATCACTGCGCATGAAGAAATGACCACCTCCAACGTTTGGTTTATGTTTTATAAGCATTTTTAATTTTATTGCTTAAATCGCATTTTCTCGGCGAGCTGAGCGCTTTTTCTGAATTGTGCCGCTCCCGTCACTCTGGTTAGGTTGGCATCGAAAAAAACGCTCTCGGGTGCTTTAGAGTGCCGAGTTTATTACTGCGCATTAAGAAATGACCACCTCCAACGTTTGGTTTATGTTTTATAAGCATTTTTAATTTTATTGCTTAAATCGCATTTTCTCGGCGAGCTGAGCACTTTTTCTGAATTGTGCCGCTCCCGTCACTCTGGTTAGGTTGGCATCGAAAAAAACGCTCTCGGGTGCTTTAGAGTGCCGAGTTTATTACTGCGCATTAAGAAATGACCACCTCCAACGTTTGGTTTATGTTTTATAAGCATTTTTAATTTTATTGCTTGAATCGCATTTTCTCGGCGAGCTGAGCACTTTTTCTGAATTGTGCCGTCCCGTCACTCTGGTTAGGTTGGCATCGAAAAAAACGCTCACGGGTGCTTTAGAGTGCCGAGTTTATTACTGCGCATTAAGAAATGACCACCTCCAACGTTTGGTTTATGTTTTATAAGCATTTTTAATTTTATTGCTTAAATCGCATTTTCTCGGCGAGCTGAGCACTTTTTCTGAATTGTGCCGCTCCCGTCACTCTGGTTAGGTTGGCATCGAAAAAAACGCTCTCGGGTGCTTTAGAGTGCCGAGTTTATCACTGTGCATGAAGAAATGACCACCTCCAACGTTTGGTTTATGTTTTATAAGCATTTTTAATTTTATTGCTTAAATCGCATTTTCTCGGCGAGCTGAGCGCTTTTTCTGAATTGTGCCTGTCCCGTCACTCTGGTTAGGTTGGCATCGAAAAAAACGCTCTCGGGTGCTTTAGAGTGCCGAGTTATTCACTGCGCATGAAGAAATGACCACCTCCAACGTTTGGTTTATGTTTAATTAGCATTTTTAATTTTATTGCTTAAATCGCATTTTCTCGGCGAGCTGAGCGCTTTTTCTGAATTGTGCCGCTCCCGTCACTCTGGTTAGGTTGGCATCGAAAAAAACGCTCTCGGGTGCTTTAGAGTGCCGAGTTATTCACTGCGCATGAAGAAATGACAACCTCCAACGTTTGGTTTATGTTTAATAAGCATTTTTAATTTTATTGCTTAAATCGCATTTTCTCGGCGAGCTGAGCACTTTTTCTGAATTGTGCCGCTCCCGTCACTCTGGTTAGGTTGGCATCGAAAAAAACGCTCTCGGGTGCTTTAGAGTGCCTAGTTATTCACTGCGCATGAAGAAATGACCACCTCCAACGTTTGGTTTATGTTTAATTAGCATTTTTAATTTTATTGCTTAAATCGCATTTTCTCGGCGAGCTGAGCGCTTTTTCTGAATTGTGCCGCTCCCGTCACTCTGGTTAGGTTGGCATCGAAAAAAACGCTCTCGGGTGCTTTAGAGTGCCGAGTTATTCACTGCGCATGAAGAAATGACAACCTCCAACGTTTGGTTTATGTTTAATAAGCATTTTTAATTTTATTGCTTAAATCGCATTTTCTCGGCGAGCTGAGCACTTTTTCTGAATTGTGCCGCTCCCGTCACTCTGGTTAGGTTGGCATCGAAAAAAACGCTCTCGGGTGCTTTAGAGTGCCGAGTTTATTACTGCGCATTAAGAAATGACCACCTCCAACGTTTGGTTTATGTTTTATAAGCATTTTTAATTTTATTGCTTAAATCGCATTTTCTCGGCGAGCTGAGCGCTTTTTCTGAATTGTGCCGCTCCCGTCACTCTGGTTAGGTTGCCATCGAAAAAAACGCTCTCGGGTGCTTTAGAGTGCCGAGTTTATTACTGCGCATTAAGAAATGACCACCTCCAACGTTTGGTTTATGTTTTATAAGCATTTTTAATTTTATTGCTTAAATCGCATTTTCTCGGCGAGCTGAGCACTTTTTCTGAATTGTGCCGTCCCGTCACTCTGGTTAGGTTGGCATCGAAAAAAACGCTCACGGGTGCTTTAGAGTGCCGAGTTTATTACTGCGCATTAAGAAATGACCACCTCCAACGTTTGGTTTATGTATAAGCATTTTTAATTTTATTGCTTAAATCGCATTTTCTCGGCGAGCTGAGCACTTTTTCTGAATTGTGCCGCTCCCGTCACTCTGGTTAGGTTGGCATCGAAAAAAACGCTCTCGGGTGCTTTAGAGTGCCGAGTTATTCACTGCGCATGGAGAAATGACCACCTCCAACGTTTGGTTTATGTTTTATAAGCATTTTTAATTTTATTGCTTAAATCGCATTTTCTCGGCGAGCTGAGCACTTTTTCTGAATTGTGCCGCTCCCGTCACTCTGGTTAGGTTGGCATCGAAAAAAACGCTCTCGGGTGCTTTAGAGTGCCGAGTTTATCACTGCGCATGAAGAAATGACCACCTCCAACGTTTGGTTTATGTTTAATAAGCATTTTTAATTTTATTGCTTAAATCGCATTTTCTCGGCGAGCTGAGCGCTTTTTCTGAATTGTGCCGCTCCCGTCACTCTGGTTAGGTTGGCATCGAAAAAAACGCTCTCGGGTGCTTTAGAGTGCCGAGTTATTCACTGCGCATGAAGAAATGACAACCTCCAACGTTTGGTTTATGTTTAATAAGCATTTTTAATTTTATTGCTTAAATCGCATTTTCTCGGCGAGCTGAGCACTTTTTCTGAATTGTGCCGCTCCCGTCACTCTGGTTAGGTTGGCATCGAAAAAAACGCTCTCGGGTGCTCTAGAGTGCCGAGTTTATTACTGCGCATTAAGAAATGACCACCTCCAACGTTTGGTTTATGTTTTATAAGCATTTTTAATTTTATTGCTTAAATCGCATTTTCTCGGCGAGCTGAGCGCTTTTTCTGAATTGTGCCGCTCCCGTCACTCTGGTTAGGTTGGCATCGAAAAAAACGCTCTCGGGTGCTTTAGAGTGCCGAGTTTATTACTGCGCATTAAGAAATGACCACCTCCAACGTTTGGTTTATGTTTTATAAGCATTTTTAATTTTATTGCTTAAATCGCATTTTCTCGGCGAGCTGAGCACTTTTTCTGAATTGTGCCGTCCCGTCACTCTGGTTAGGTTGGCATCGAAAAAAACGCTCACGGGTGCTTTAGAGTGCCGAGTTTATTACTGCGCATTAAGAAATGACCACCTCCAACGTTTGGTTTATGTTTTATAAGCATTTTTAATTTTATTGCTTAAATCGCATTTTCTCGGCGAGCTGAGCACTTTTTCTGAATTGTGCCGCTCCCGTCACTCTGGTTAGGTTGGCATCGAAAAAAACGCTCTCGGGTGCTTTAGAGTGCCGAGTTATTCACTGCGCATGGAGAAATGACCACCTCCAACGTTTGGTTTATGTTTTATAAGCATTTTTAATTTTATTGCTTAAATCGCATTTTCTCGGCGAGCTGAGCACTTTTTCTGAATTGTGCCGCTCCCGTCACTCTGGTTAGGTTGGCATCGAAAAAAACGCTTTCGGGTGCTTTAGAGTGCCGAGTTTATCACTGCGCATGAAGAAATGACCACCTCCAACGTTTGGTTTATGTTTAATAAGCATTTTTAATTTTATTGCTTAAATCGCATTTTCTCGGCGAGCTGAGCACTTTTTCTGAATTGTGCCGCTCCCGTCACTCTGGTTAGGTTGGCATCGAAAAAAACGCTCTCGGGTGCTTTAGAGTGCCGAGTTTATTACTGCGCATTTAGAAATGACCACCTCCAACGTTTGGTTTATGTTTTATAAGCATTTTTAATTTTATTGCTTAAATCGCATTTTCTCGGCGAGCTGAGCACTTTTTCTGAATTGTGCCGCTCCCGTCACTCTGGTTAGGTTGGCATCGAAAAAAACGCTCTCGGGTGCTTTAGAGTGCCGAGTTTATCACTGCGCATGAAGAAATGACCACCTCCAACGTTTGGTTTATGTTTAATAAGCATTTTTAATTTTATTGCTTAAATCGCATTTTCTCGGCGAGCTGAGCACTTTTTCTGAATTGTGCCGCTGCCGTCACTCTGGTTAGGTTGGCATCGAAAAAAACGCTCTCGGGTGCTTTAGAGTGCCGAGTTATTCACTGCGCATGAAGAAATGACCACCTCCAACGTTTGGTTTATGTTTAATTAGCATTTTTAATTTTATTCCTTAAATCGCATTTTCTCGGCGAGCTGAGCGCTTTTTCTGAATTGTGCCGCTCCCGTCACTCTGGTTAGGTTGGCATCGAAAAAAACGCTCTCGGGTGCTTTAGAGTGCCGAGTTATTCACTGCGCATGAAGAAATGACAACCTCCAACGTTTGGTTTATGTTTAATAAGCATTTTTAATTTTATTGCTTAAATCGCATTTTCTCGGCGAGCTGAGCACTTTTTCTGAATTGTGCCGCTCCCGTCACTCTGGTTAGGTTGGCATCGAAAAAAACGCTCTCGGGTGCTTTAGAGTGCCGAGTTATTCACTGCGCATGAAGAAATGACCACCTCCAACGTTTGGTTTATGTTTAATTAGCATTTTTAATTTTATTGCTTAAATCGCATTTTCTCGGCGAGCTGAGCGCTTTTTCTGAATTGTGCCGCTCCCGTCACTCTGGTTAGGTTGGCATCGAAAAAAACGCTCTCGGGTGCTTTAGAGTGCCGAGTTTATTACTGCGCATTAAGAAATGACCACCTCCAACGTTTGGTTTATGTTTTATAAGCATTTTTAATTTTATTGTCTAAATCGCATTTTCTCGGCGAGCTGAGCACTTTTTCTGAATTGTGGCGCTCCCGTCACTCTGGTTAGGTTGGCATCGAAAAAAACGCTCTCGGGTGCTTTAGAGTGCCGAGTTTATTACTGCGCATTAAGAAATGACCACCTCCAACGTTTGGTTTATGTTTTATAAGCATTTTTAATTTTATTGCTTAAATCGCATTTTCTCGGCGAGCTGAGCACTTTTTCTGAAATGTGCCGCTCCCGTCACTCTGGTTAGGTTGGCATCGAAAAAAACGCTCTCGGGTGCTTTAGAGTGCCGAGTTATTCACTGCGCACGAAGAAATGACCACCTCCAACGTTTGGTTTATGTTTTATAAGCATTTTTAATTTTATTGCTTAAATCGCATTTTCTCGGCGAGCTGAGCACTTTTTCTGAATTGTGCCGCTCCCGTCACTCTGGTTAGGTTGGCATCGGAAAAAACGCTATCGGGTGCTTTAGAGTGCCGAGTTATTCACTGCGCATGAAGAAATGACCACCTCCAACGTTTGATTTATGTTTAATAAGCATTTTTAATTTTATTGCTTAAATCGCATTTTCTCGGCGAGCTGAGCACTTTTTCTGAATTGTGCCGCTCCCGTCACTCTGGTTAGGTTGGCATCGAAAAAAACGCTATCGGGTGCTTTAGAGTGCCGAGTTATTCACTGCGCATGAAGAAATGACCACCTCCAACGTTTGGTTTATGTTTAATAAGCATTTTTAATTTTATTGCTTAAATCGCATTTTCTCGGCGAGCTGAGCACTTTTTCTGAATTGTGCCGCTCCCGTCACTCTGGTTAGGTTGGCATCGAAAAAAACGCTCTCGGGTGCTTTAGAGTGCCGAGTTTATCACTGCGCATGAAGAAATGACCACCTCCAACGTTTGGTTTATGTTTTATAAGCATTTTTAATTTTATTGCTTAAATCGCATTTTCTCGGCGAGCTGAGCGCTTTTTCTGAATTGTGCCTGTCCCGTCACTCTGGTTAGGTTGGCATCGAAAAAAACGCTCTCGGGTGCTTTAGAGTGCCGAGTTATTCACTGCGCATGAAGAAATGACCACCTCCAACGTTTGGTTTATGTTTAATTAGCATTTTTAATTTTATTGCTTAAATCGCATTTTCTCGGCGAGCTGAGCGCTTTTTCTGAATTGTGCCGCTCCCGTCACTCTGGTTAGGTTGGCATCGAAAAAAACGCTCTCGGGTGCTTTAGAGTGCCGAGTTATTCACTGCGCATGAAGAAATGACAACCTCCAACGTTTGGTTTATGTTTAATAAGCATTTTTAATTTTATTGCTTAAATCGCATTTTCTCGGCGAGCTGAGCACTTTTTCTGAATTGTGCCGCTCCCGTCACTCTGGTTAGGTTGGCATCGAAAAAAACGCTCTCGGGTGCTTTAGAGTGCCGAGTTATTCACTGCGCATGAAGAAATGACCACCTCCAACGTTTGGTTTATGTTTAATTAGCATTTTTAATTTTATTGCTTAAATCGCATTTTCTCGGCGAGCTGAGCGCTTTTTCTGAATTGTGCCGCTCCCGTCACTCTGGTTAGGTTGGCATCGAAAAAAACGCTCTCGGGTGCTTTAGAGTGCCGAGTTATTCACTGCGCATGAAGAAATGACCACCTCCAACGTTTGGTTTATGTTTAATAAGCATTTTTAATTTTATTGCTTAAATCGCATTTTCTCGGCGAGCTGAGCACTTTTTCTGAATTGTGCCGCTCCCGTCACTCTGGTTAGGTTGGCATCGAAAAAAACGCTCTCGGGTGCTTTAGAGTGCCGAGTTTATTACTGCGCATTAAGAAATGACCACCTCCAACGTTTGGTTTATGTTTTATAAGCATTTTTAATTTTATTGCTTAAATCGCATTTTCTCGGCGAGCTGAGCGCTTTTTCTGAATTGTGCCGCTCCCGTCACTCTGGTTAGGTTGGCATCGAAAAAAACGCTCTCGGGTGCTTTAGAGTGCCGAGTTTATTACTGCGCATTAAGAAATGACCACCTCCAACGTTTGGTTTATGTTTTATAAGCATTTTTAATTTTATTGCTTAAATCGCATTTTCTCGGCGAGCTGAGCACTTTTTCTGAATTGTGCCGTCCCGTCACTCTGGTTAGGTTGGCATCGAAAAAAACGCTCACGGGTGCTTTAGAGTGCCGAGTTTATTACTGCGCATTAAGAAATGACCACCTCCAACGTTTGGTTTATGTTTTATAAGCATTTTTAATTTTGTTGCTTAAATCGCATTTTCTCGGCGAGCTGAGCACTTTTTCTGAATTGTGCCGCTCCCGTCACTCTGGTTAGGTTGGCATCGAAAAAACCGCTCTCGGGTGCTTTAGAGTGCCGAGTTATTCACTGCGCATGGAGAAATGACCACCTCCAACGTTTGGTTTATGTTTTATAAGCATTTTTAATTTTATTGCTTAAATCGCATTTTCTCGGCGAGCTGAGCACTTTTTCTGAATTGTGCCGCTCCCGTCACTCTGGTTAGGTTGGCATCGAAAAAAACGCTCTCGGGTGCTTTAGAGTGCCGAGTTTATCACTGCGCATGAAGAAATGACCACCTCCAACGTTTGGTTTATGTTTAATAAGCATTTTTAATTTTATTGCTTAAATCGCATTTTCTCGGCGAGCTGAGCGCTTTTTCTGAATTGTGCCGCTCCCGTCACTCTGGTTAGGTTGGCATCGAAAAAAACGCTCTCGGGTGCTTTAGAGTGCCGAGTTATTCACTGCGCATGAAGAAATGACCACCTCCAACGTTTGGTTTATGTTTAATAAGCATTTTTAATTTTATTGCTTAAATCGCATTTTCTCGGCGAGCTGAGCGCTTTTTCTGAATTTTGCCGCTCCCGTCACTCTGGTTAGGTTGGCATCGAAAAAAACGCTCTCGGGTGCTTTAGAGTGCCGAGTTATTCACTGCGCATGAAGAAATGACAACCTCCAACGTTTGGTTTATGTTTAATAAGCATTTTTAATTTTATTGCTTAAATCGCATTTTCTCGGCGAGCTGAGCACTTTTTCTGAATTGTGCCGCTCCCGTCACTCTGGTTAGGTTGGCATCGAAAAAAACGCTCTCGGGTGCTCTAGAGTGCCGAGTTTATTACTGCGCATTAAGAAATGACCACCTCCAACGTTTGGTTTATGTTTTATAAGCATTTTTAATTTTATTGCTTAAATCGCATTTTCTCGGCGAGCTGAGCGCTTTTTCTAAATTGTGCCGCTCCCGTCACTCTGGTTAGGTTGGCATCGAAAAAAACGCTCTCGGGTGCTTTAGAGTGCCGAGTTTATTACTGCGCATTAAGAAATGACCACCTCCAACGTTTGGTTTATGTTTTATAAGCATTTTTAATTTTATTGCTCAAATCGCATTTTCTCGGCGAGCTGAGCACTTTTTCTGAATTGTGCCGTCCCGTCACTCTGGTTAGGTTGGCATCGAAAAAAACGCTCACGGGTGCTTTAGAGTGCCGAGTTTATTACTGCGCATTAAGAAATGACCACCTCCAACGTTTGGTTTATGTTTTATAAGCATTTTTAATTTTATTGCTTAAATCGCATTTTCTCGGCGAGCTGAGCACTTTTTCTGAATTGTGCCGCTCCCGTCACTCTGGTTAGGTTGGCATCGAAAAAAACGCTCTCGGGTGCTTTAGAGTGCCGAGTTATTCACTGCGCATGGAGAAATGACCACCTCCAACGTTTGGTTTATGTTTTATAAGCATTTTTAATTTTATTGCTTAAATCGCATTTTCTCGGCGAGCTGAGCACTTTTTCTGAATTGTGCCGCTCCCGTCACTCTGGTTAGGTTGGCATCGAAAAAAACGCTCTCGGGTGCTTTAGAGTGCCGAGTTTATCACTGCGCATGAAGAAATGACCACCTCCAACGTTTGGTTTATGTTTTATAAGCATTTTTAATTTTATTGCTTAAATCGCATTTTCTCGGCGAGCTGAGCGCTTTTTCTGAATTGTGCCGCTCCCGTCACTCTGGTTAGGTTGGCATCGAAAAAAACGCTCTCGGGTGCTTTAGAGTGCCGAGTTTATTACTGCGCATTAAGAAATGACCACCTCCAACGTTTGGTTTATGTTTTATAAGCATTTTTAATTTTATTGCTTAAATCGCATTTTCTCGGCGAGCTGAGCACTTTTTCTGAATTGTGCCGCTCCCGTCACTCTGGTTAGGTTGGCATCGAAAAAAACGCTCTCGGGTGCTTTAGAGTGCCGAGTTTATTACTGGGCATTAAGAAATGACCACCTCCAACGTTTGGTTTATGTTTTATAAGCATTTTTAATTTTATTGCTTAAATCGCATTTTCTCGGCGAGCTGAGCGCTTTTTCTGAATTGTGCCGCTCCCGTCACTCTGGTTAGGTTGGCATCGAAAAAAACGCTCTCGGGTGCTTTAGAGTGCCGAGTTATTCACTGCGCATGAAGAAATGACCACCTCCAACGTTCGGTTTATGTTTAATAAGCATTTTTAATTTTATTGCTTAAATCGCATTTTCTCGGCGAGCTGAGCACTTTTTCTGAATTGTGCCGCTCCCGTCACTCTGGTTAGGTTGGCATCGAAAAAAACGCTCTCGGGTGCTTTAGAGTGCCGAGTTTATTACTGCGCATTAAGAAATGACCACCTCCAACGTTTGGTTTATGTTTTATAAGCATTTTTAATTTTATTGCTTAAATCGCATTTTCTCGGCGAGCTGAGCGCTTTTTCTGAATTGTGCCGCTCCCGTCACTCTGGTTAGGTTGGCATCGAAAAAAACGCTCTCGGGTGCTTTAGAGTGCCGAGTTATTCACTGCGCATGAAGAAATGACCACCTCCAACGTTTGGTTTATGTTTAATAAGCATTTTTAATTTTATTGCTTAAATCGCATTTTCTCGGCGAGCTGAGCACTTTTTCTGAATTGTGCCGCTCCCGTCACTCTGGTTAGGTTGGCATCGAAAAAAACGCTCTCGGGTGCTTTAGAGTGCCGAGTTTATTACTGCGCATTAAGAAATGACCACCTCCAACATTTGGTTTATGTTTTATAAGCATTTTTAATTTTATTGCTTAAATCGCATTTTCTCGGCGAGCTGAGCACTTTTTCTGAATTGTGCCGCTCCCGTCACTCTGGTTAGGTTGGCATCGAAAAAAACGCTCTCGGGTGCTTTAGAGTGCCGAGTTTATCACTGCGCATGAAGAAATGACCACCTCCAACGTTTGGTTTATGTTTAATAAGCATTTTTAATTTTATTGCTTAAATCGCATTTTCTCGGCGAGCTGAGCACTTTTTCTGAATTGTGCCGCTCCGGTCACTCTGGTTAGGTTGGCATCGAAAAAAACGCTCTCGGGTGCTTTAGAGTGCCGACTTTATCACTGCGCATGAAGAAATGACCACCTCCAACGTTTGGTTTATGTTTTATAAGCATTTTTAATTTTATTGCTTAAATCGCATTTTCTCGGCGAGCTGAGCACTTTTTCTGAATTGTGCCGCTCCCGTCACTCTGGTTAGGTTGGCATCGAAAACAACGCTCACGGGTGCTTTAGAGTGCCGAGTTTATTACTGCGCATTAAGAAATGACCACCTCCAACGTTTGGTTTATGTTTTATAAGCATTTTTAATTTTATTGCTTAAATCGCATTTTCTCGGCGAGCTGAGCACTTTTTCTGAATTGTGCCGCTCCCGTCACTCTGGTTAGGTTGGCATCGAAAAAAACGCTCTCGGGTGCTTTAGAGTGCCGAGTTTATTACTGCGCATTAAGAAATGACCACCTCCAACGTTTGGTTTATGTTTTATAAGCATTTTTAATTTTATTGCTTAAATCGCATTTTCTCGGCGAGCTGAGCACTTTTTCTGAATTGTGCCGCTCCCGTCACTCTGGTTAGGTTGGCATCGAAAAAAACGCTCTCGGGTGCTTTAGAGTGCCGAGTTTATTACTGCGCATTAAGAAATGACCACCTCCAACGTTTGGTTTATGTTTTATAAGCATTTTTAATTTTATTGCTTAAATCGCATTTTCTCGGCGAGCTGAGCACTTTTTCTGAATTGTGCCGCTCCCGTCACTCTGGTTAGGTTGGCATCGAAAAAAACGCTCTCGGGTGCTTTAGAGTGCCGAGTTTATCACTGCGCATGAAGAAATGACCACCTCCAACGTTTGGTTTATGTTTAATAAGCATTTTTAATTTTATTGCTTAAATCGCATTTTCTCGGCGAGCTGAGTACTTTTTCTGAATTGTGCCGCTCCCGTCACTGGTTAGGTTGGCATCGAAAAAAACGCTCTCGGGTGCTTTAGAGTGCCGACTTTATCACTGCGCATGAAGAAATGACCACCTCCAACGTTTGGTTTATGTTTTATAAGCATTTTTAATTTTATTGCTTAAATCGCATTTTCTCGGCGAGCTGAGCACTTTTTCTGAATTGTGCCGCTCCCGTCACTCTTGTTAGGTTGGCATCGAAAAAAACGCTCACGGGTGCTTTAGAGTGCCGAGTTTATTACTGCGCATTAAGAAATGACCACCTCCAACGTTTGGTTTATGTTTTATAAGCATTTTTAATTTTATTGCTTAAATCGCATTTTCTCGGCGAGCTGAGCACTTTTTCTGAATTGTGCCGCTCCCGTCACTCTGATTAGGTTGGCATCGAAAAAAACGCTCTCGGGTGCTTTAGAGTGCCGAGTTATTCACTGCGCATGAAGAAATGACCACCTCCAACGTTTGGTTTATGTTTTATAAGCATTTTTAATTTTATTGCTTAAATCGCATTTTCTCGGCGAGCTGAGCGCTTTTTCTGAATTGTGCCGCTCCCGTAACTCTGGTTAGGTTGGCATCGAAAAAAACGCTCTCGGGTGCTTTAGAGTGCCGAGTTTATTACTGCGCATTAAGAAATGACCACCTCCAACGTTTGGTTTATGTTTTATAAGCATTTTTAATTTTATTGCTTAAATCGCATTTTCTCGGCGAGCTGAGCACTTTTTCTGAATTGTGCCGCTCCCGTCACTCTGGTTAGGTTGGCATCGAAAAAAACGCTCTCGGGTGCTTTAGAGTGCCGAGTTTATTACTGCGCATTAAGAAATGACCACCTCCAACGTTTGGTTTATGTTTTATAAGCATTTTTAATTTTATTGCTTAAATCGCATTTTCTCGGCGAGCTGAGCACTTTTTCTGAATTGTGCCGCTCCCGTCACTCTGGTTAGGTTGGCATCGAAAAAAACGCTATCGGGTGCTTTAGAGTGCCGAGTTATTCACTGCGCATGAAGAAATGACCACCTCCAACGTTTGGTTTATGTTTAAAAAGCATTTTTAATTTTATTGCTTAAATCGCATTTTCTCGGCGAGCTGAGCACTTTTTCTGAATTGTGCCGCTCCCGTCACTCTGGTTAGGTTGGCATCGAAAAAAACGCTCTCGGGTGCTTTAGAGTGCCGAGTTTATTACTGCGCATTAAGAAATGACCACCTCCAACGTTTGGTTTATGTTTTATAAGCATTTTTAATTTTATTGCTTAAATCGCATTTTCTCGGCGAGCTGAGCACTTTTTCTGAATTGTGTCGCTCCCGTCACTCTGGTTAGGTTGGCATCGAAAAAAACGCTCTCGGGTGCTTTAGAGTGCCGAGTTTATTACTGCGCATTAAGAAATGACCACCTCCAACGTTTGGTTTATGTTTTATAAGCATTTTTAATTTTATTGCTTAAATCGCATTTTCTCGGCGAGCTGAGCACTTTTTCTGAATTGTGCCGCTCCCGTCACTTGGCATCGAAAAAAACGCTCTCGGGTGCTTTAGAGTGCCGAGTTATTCACTGCGCATGAAGAAATGACCACCTCCAACGTTTGGTTTATGTTTTATAAGCATTTTTAATTTTATTGCTTAAATCGCATTTTCTCGGCGAGCTGAGCGCTTTTTCTGAATTGTGCCGCTCCCGTCACTCTGGTTAGGTTGGCATCGAAAAAAACGCTCTCGGGTGCTTTAGAGTGCCGAGTTTATTACTGCGCATTAAGAAATGACCACCTCCAACGTTTGGTTTATGTTTTATAAGCATTTTTAATTTTATTGCCTAAATCGCATTTTCTCGGCGAGCTGAGCACTTTTTCTGAATTGTGCCGCTTCCGTCACTCTGGTTAGGTTGGCATCGAAAAAAACGCTCTCGGGTGCTTTAGAGTGCCGAGTTTATTACTGCGCATTAAGAAATGACCACCTCCAACGTTTGGTTTATGTTTAATAAGCATTTTTAATTTTATTGCTTAAATCGCATTTTCTCGGCGAGCTGAGCGCTTTTTCTGAATTGTGCCGTTCCCGTCACTCTGGTTAGGTTGGCATCGAAAAAAACGCTCTCGGGTGCTTTAGAGTGCCGAGTTTATTACTGCGCATTAAGAAATGACCACCTCCAACGTTTGGTTTATGTTTTATAAGCATTTTTAATTTTATTGCTTAAATCGCATTTTCTCGGCGAGCTGAGCACTTTTTCTGAATTGTGCCGCTCCCGTCACTCTGGTTAGGTTGGCATCGAAAAAAACGCTATCGGGTGCTTTAGAGTGCCGAGTTATTCACTGCGCATGAAGAAATGACCACCTCCAACGTTTGGTTTATGTTTAATAAGCATTTTTAATTTTATTGCTTAAATCGCATTTTCTCGGCGAGCTGAGCACTTTTTCTGAATTGTGCCGCTCCCGTCACTCTGGTTAGGTTGGCATCGAAAAAAACGCTCTCGGGTGCTTTAGAGTGCCGAGTTTATTACTGCGCATTAAGAAATGACCACCTCCAACGTTTGGTTTATGTTTTATAAGCATTTTTAATTTTATTGCTTAAATCGCATTTTCTCGGCGAGCTGAGCACTTTTTCTGAATTGTGCCGCTCCCGTCACTCTGGTTAGGTTGGCATCGAAAAAAACGCTCTCGGGTGCTTTAGAGTGCCGAGTTTATTACTGCGCATTAAGAAATGACCACCTCCAACGTTTGGTTTATGTTTTATAAGCATTTTTAATTTTATTGCTTAAATCGCATTTTCTCGGCGAGCTGAGCACTTTTTCTGAATTGTGCCGCTCCCGTCACTCTGGTTAGGTTGGCATCGAAAAAAACGCTCTCGGGTGCTTTAGAGTGCCGAGTTTATCACTGCGCATGAAGAAATGACCACCTCCAACGTTTGGTTTATGTTTAATAAGCATTTTTAATTTTATTGCTTAAATCGCATTTTCTCGGCGAGCTGAGCACTTTTTCTGAATTGTGCCGCTCCCATCACTGGTTAGGTTGGCATCGAAAAAAACGCTCTCGGGTGCTTTAGAGTGCCGACTTTATCACTGCGCATGAAGAAATGACCACCTCCAACGTTTGGTTTATGTTTTATAAGCATTTTTAATTTTATTGCTTAAATCGCATTTTCTCGGCGAGCTGAGCACTTTTTCTGAATTGTGCCGCTCCCGTCACTCTTGTTAGGTTGGCATCGAAAAAAACGCTCACGGGTGCTTTAGAGTGCCGAGTTTATTACTGCGCATTAAGAAATGACCACCTCCAACGTTTGGTTTATGTTTTATAAGCATTTTTAATTTTATTGCTTAAATCACATTTTCTCGGCGAGCTGAGCACTTTTTCTGAATTGTGCCGCTCCCGTCACTCTGATTAGGTTGGCATCGAAAAAAACGCTCTCGGGTGCTTTAGAGTGCCGAGTTATTCACTGCGCATGAAGAAATGACCACCTCCAACGTTTGGTTTATGTTTTATAAGCATTTTTAATTTTATTGCTTAAATCGCATTTTCTCGGCGATCTGAGCGCTTTTTCTGAATTGTGCCGCTCCCGTCACTCTGGTTAGGTTGGCATCGAAAAAAACGCTCTCGGGTGCTTTAGAGTGCCGAGTTTATCACTGCGCATGAAGAAATGACCACCTCCAACGTTTGGTTTATGTTTAATAAGCATTTTTAATTTTATTGCTTAAATCGCATTTTCTCGGCGAGCTGAGCACTTTTTCTGAATTGTGCCGCTCCCGTCACTGGTTAGGTTGGCATCGAAAAAAACGCTCTCGGGTGCTTTAGAGTGCCGACTTTATCACTGCGCATGAAGAAATGACCACCTCCAACGTTTGGTTTATGTTTTATAAGCATTTTTAATTTTATTGCTTAAATCGCATTTTCTCGGCGAGCTGAGCACTTTTTCTGAATTGTGCCGCTCCCGTCACTCTTGTTAGGTTGGCATCGAAAAAAACGCTCACGGGTGCTTTAGAGTGCCGAGTTTATTACTGCGCATTAAGAAATGACCACCTCCAACGTTTGGTTTATGTTTTATAAGCATTTTTAATTTTATTGCTTAAATCGCATTTTCTCGGCGAGCTGAGCACTTTTTCTGAATTGTGCCGCTCCCGTCACTCTGATTAGGTTGGCATCGAAAAAAACGCTCTCGGGTGCTTTAGAGTGCCGAGTTATTCACTGCGCATGAAGAAATGACCACCTCCAACGTTTGGTTTATGTTTTATAAGCATTTTTAATTTTATTGCTTAAATCGCATTTTCTCGGCGAGCTGAGCGCTTTTTCTGAATTGTGCCGCTCCCGTAACTCTGGTTAGGTTGGCATCGAAAAAAACGCTCTCGGGTGCTTTAGAGTGCCGAGTTTATTACTGCGCATTAAGAAATGACCACCTCCAACGTTTGGTTTATGTTTTATAAGCATTTTTAATTTTATTGCTTAAATCGCATTTTCTCGGCGAGCTGAGCACTTTTTCTGAATTGTGCCGCTCCCGTCACTCTGGTTAGGTTGGCATCGAAAAAAACGCTATCGGGTGCTTTAGAGTGCCGAGTTATTCACTGCGCATGAAGAAATGACCACCTCCAACGTTTGGTTTATGTTTAAAAAGCATTTTTAATTTTATTGCTTAAATCGCATTTTCTCGGCGAGCTGAGCACTTTTTCTGAATTGTGCCGCTCCCGTCACTCTGGTTAGGTTGGCATCGAAAAAAACGCTCTCGGGTGCTTTAGAGTGCCGAGTTTATTACTGCGCATTAAGAAATGACCACCTCCAACGTTTGGTTTATGTTTTATAAGCATTTTTAATTTTATTGCTTAAATCGCATTTTCTCGCCGAGCTGAGCACTTTTTCTGAATTGTGCCGCTCCCGTCACTCTGGTTGGGTTGGCATCGAAAAAAACGCTCTCGGGTGCTTTAGAGTGCCGAGTTTATTACTGCGCATTAAGAAATGACCACCTCCAACGTTTGGTTTATGTTTTATAAGCATTTTTAATTTTATTGCTTAAATCGCATTTTCTCGGCGAGCTGAGCACTTTTTCTGAATTGTGCCGCTCCCGTCACTTGGCATCGAAAAAAACGCTCTCGGGTGCTTTAGAGTGCCGAGTTATTCACTGCGCATGAAGAAATGACCACCTCCAACGTTTGGTTTATGTTTTATAAGCATTTTTAATTTTATTGCTTAAATCGCATTTTCTCGGCGAGCTGAGCGCTTTTTCTGAATTGTGCCGCTCCCGTCACTCTGGTTAGGTTGGCATCGAAAAAAACGCTCTCGGGTGCTTTAGAGTGCCGAGTTTATTACTGCGCATTAAGAAATGACCACCTCCAACGTTTGGTTTATGTTTTATAAGCATTTTTAATTTTATTGCCTAAATCGCATTTTCTCGGCGAGCTGAGCACTTTTTCTGAATTGTGCCGCTTCCGTCACTCTGGTTAGGTTGGCATCGAAAAAAACGCTCTCGGGTGCTTTAGAGTGCCGAGTTTATTACTGCGCATTAAGAAATGACCACCTCCAACGTTTGGTTTATGTTTAATAAGCATTTTTAATTTTATTGCTTAAATCGCATTTTCTCGGCGAGCTGAGCGCTTTTTCTGAATTGTGCCGTTCCCGTCACTCTGGTTAGGTTGGCATCGAAAAAAACGCTCTCGGGTGCTTTAGAGTGCCGAGTTTATTACTGCGCATTAAGAAATGACCACCTCCAACGTTTGGTTTATGTTTTATAAGCATTTTTAATTTTATTGCTTAAATCGCATTTTCTCGGCGAGCTGAGCACTTTTTCTGAATTGTGCCGCTCCCGTCACTCTGGTTAGGTTGGCATCGAAAAAAACGCTATCGGGTGCTTTAGAGTGCCGAGTTATTCACTGCGCATGAAGAAATGACCACCTCCAACGTTTGGTTTATGTTTAATAAGCATTTTTAATTTTATTGCTTAAATCGCATTTTCTCGGCGAGCTGAGCACTTTTTCTGAATTGTGCCGCTCCCGTCACTCTGGTTAGGTTGGCATCGAAAAAAACGCTCTCGGGTGCTTTAGAGTGCCGAGTTTATTACTGCGCATTAAGAAATGACCACCTCCAACGTTTGGTTTATGTTTTATAAGCATTTTTAATTTTATTGCTTAAATCGCATTTTCTCGGCGAGCTGAGCACTTTTTCTGAATTGTGCCGCTCCCGTCACTCTGGTTAGGTTGGCATCGAAAAAAACGCTCTCGGGTGCTTTAGAGTGCCGAGTTTATTACTGCGCATTAAGAAATGACCACCTCCAACGTTTGGTTTATGTTTTATAAGCATTTTTAATTTTATTGCTTAAATCGCATTTTCTCGGCGAGCTGAGCACTTTTTCTGAATTGTGCCGCTCCCGTCACTCTGGTTAGGTTGGCATCGAAAAAAACGCTCTCGGGTGCTTTAGAGTGCCGAGTTTATCACTGCGCATGAAGAAATGACCACCTCCAACGTTTGGTTTATGTTTAATAAGCATTTTTAATTTTATTGCTTAAATCGCATTTTCTCGGCGAGCTGAGCACTTTTTCTGAATTGTGCCGCTCCCATCACTGGTTAGGTTGGCATCGAAAAAAACGCTCTCGGGTGCTTTAGAGTGCCGACTTTATCACTGCGCATGAAGAAATGACCACCTCCAACGTTTGGTTTATGTTTTATAAGCATTTTTAATTTTATTGCTTAAATCGCATTTTCTCGGCGAGCTGAGCACTTTTTCTGAATTGTGCCGCTCCCGTCACTCTTGTTAGGTTGGCATCGAAAAAAACGCTCACGGGTGCTTTAGAGTGCCGAGTTTATTACTGCGCATTAAGAAATGACCACCTCCAACGTTTGGTTTATGTTTTATAAGCATTTTTAATTTTATTGCTTAAATCGCATTTTCTCGGCGAGCTGAGCACTTTTTCTGAATTGTGCCGCTCCCGTCACTCTGATTAGGTTGGCATCGAAAAAAACGCTCTCGGGTGCTTTAGAGTGCCGAGTTATTCACTGCGCATGAAGAAATGACCACCTCCAACGTTTGGTTTATGTTTTATAAGCATTTTTAATTTTATTGCTTAAATCGCATTTTCTCGGCGAGCTGAGCGCTTTTTCTGAATTGTGCCGCTCCCGTAACTCTGGTTAGGTTGGCATCGAAAAAAACGCTCTCGGGTGCTTTAGAGTGCCGAGTTTATTACTGCGCATTAAGAAATGCCCACCTCCAACGTTTGGTTTATGTTTTATAAGCATTTTTAATTTTATTGCTTAAATCGCATTTTCTCGGCGAGCTGAGCACTTTTTCTGAATTGTGCCGCTCCCGTCACTCTGGTTAGGTTGGCATCGAAAAAAACGCTCTCGGGTGCTTTAGAGTGCCGAGTTTATTACTGCGCATTAGGAAATGACCACCTCCAACGTTTGGTTTATGTTTTATAAGCATTTTTAATTTTATTGCTTAAATCGCATTTTCTCGGCGAGCTGAGCGCTTTTTCTGAATTGTGCCGCTCCCGTCACTCTGGTTAGGTTGGCATCGAAAAAAACGCTCTCGGGTGCTTTAGAGTGCCGAGTTTATTACTGCGCATTAAGAAATGACCACCTCCAACGTTTGGTTTATGTTTTATAAGCATTTTTAATTTTATTGCTTAAATCGCATTTTCTCGGCGAGCTGAGCACTTTTTCTGAATTGTGCCGCTCCCGTCACTCTGGTTAGGTTGGCATCGAAAAAAACGCTCTCGGGTGCTTTAGAGTGCCGAGTTTATTACTGCGCATTATGAAATGACCACCTCCAACGTTTGGTTTATGTTTTATAAGCATTTTTAATTTTATTGCTTAAATCGCATTTTCTCGGCGAGCTGAGCACTTTTTCTGAATTGTGCCGCTCCCGTCACTCTGGTTAGGTTGGCATCGAAAAAAACGCTCTCGGGTGCTTTAGAGTGCCGAGTTTATTACTGCGCATTAAGAAATGACCACCTCCAACGTTTGGTTTATGTTTTATAAGCATTTTTAATTTTATTGCTTAAATCGCATTTTCTCGGCGAGCTGAGCACTTTTTCTGAATTGTGCCGCTCCCGTCACTCTGGTTAGGTTGGCATCGAAAAAAACGCTCTCGGGTGCTTTAGAGTGCCGAGTTATTCACTGCGCATGAAGAAATGACCACCTCCAACGTTTGGTCTATGTTTAATAAGCATTTTTAATTTTATTGCTTGAATCGCATTTTCTCGGCGAGCTGAGCACTTTTTCTGAATTGTGCCGCTCCCGTCACTCTGGTTAGGTTGGCATCGAAAAAAACGCTCTCGGGTGCTTTAGAGTGCCGAGTTTATCACTGCGCATGAAGAAATGACCACCTCCAACGTTTGGTTTATGTTTTATAAGCATTTTTAATTTTATTGCTTAAATCGCATTTTCTCGGCGAGCTGAGCGCTTTTTCTGAATTGTGCCGCTCCCGTCACTCTGGTTAGGTTGGCATCGAAAAAAACGCTCTCGGGTGCTTTAGAGTGCCGAGTTTATCACTGCGCATGAAGAAATGACCACCTCCAACGTTTGGTTTATGTTTTATAAGCATTTTTAATTTTATTGCTTAAATCGCATTTTCTCGGCGAGCTGAGCACTTTTTCTGAATTGTGCCGTCCCGTCACTCTGGTTAGGTTGGCATCGAAAAAAACGCTCACGGGTGCTTTAGAGTGCCGAGTTTATTACTGCGCATTAAGAAATGACCACCTCCAACGTTTGGTTTATGTTTTATAAGCATTTTTAATTTTATTGCTTAAATCGCATTTTCTCGGCGAGCTGAGCACTTTTTCTGAATTGTGCCGCTCCCGTCACTCTGGTTAGGTTGGCATCGAAAAAAACGCTCTCGGGTGCTTTAGAGTGCCGAGTTATTCACTGCGCATGGAGAAATGACCACCTCCAACGTTTGGTTTATGTTTTATAAGCATTTTTAATTTTATTGCTTAAATCGCATTTTCTCGGCGAGCTGAGCACTTTTTCTGAATTGTGCCGCTCCCGTCACTCTGGTTAGGTTGGCATCGAAAAAAACGCTCTCGGGTGCTTTAGAGTGCCGAGTTTATCACTGCGCATGAAGAAATGACCACTTCCAACGTTTGGTTTATGTTTTATAAGCATTTTTAATTTTATTGCTTAAATCGCATTTTCTCGGCGAGCTGAGCGCTTTTTCTGAATTATGCCGCTCCCGTCACTCTGGTTAGGTTGGCATCGAAAAAAACGCTCTCGGGTGCTTTAGAGTGCCGAGTTATTCACTGCGCATGAAGAAATGACAACCTCCAACGTTTGGTTTATGTTTAATAAGCATTTTTAATTTTATTGCTTAAATCGCATTTTCTCGGCGAGCTGAGCACTTTTTCTGAATTGTGCCGCTCCCGTCACTCTGGTTAGGTTGGCATCGAAAAAAACGCTCTCGGGTGCTTTAGAGTGCCGAGTTATTCACTGCGCATGAAGAAATGACCACCTCCAACGTTTGGTTTATGTTTTATAAGCATTTTTAATTTTATTGCTTAAATCGCATTTTCTCGGCGAGCTGAGCGCTTTTTCTGAATTGTGCCGCTCCCGTCACTCTGGTTAGGTTGGCATCGAAAAAAACGCTCTCGGGTGCTTTAGAGTGCCGAGTTTATTACTGCGCATTAAGAAATGACCACCTCCAACGTTTGGTTTATGTTTTATAAGCATTTTTAATTTTATTGCTTAAATCGCATTTTCTCGGCGAGCTGAGCACTTTTTCTGAATTGTGCCGTCCCGTCACTCTGGTTAGGTTGGCATCGAAAAAAACGCTCACGGGTGCTTTAGAGTGCCGAGTTTATTACTGCGCATTAAGAAATGACCACCTCCAACGTTTGGTTTATGTTTTATAAGCATTTTTAATTTTATTGCTTAAATCGCATTTTCTCGGCGAGCTGAGCACTTTTTCTGAATTGTGCCGCTCCCGTCACTCTGGTTAGGTTGGCATCGAAAAAAACGCTCTCGGGTGCTTTAGAGTGCCGAGTTATTCACTGCGCATGGAGAAATGACCACCTCCAACGTTTGGTTTATGTTTTATAAGCATTTTTAATTTTATTGCTTAAATCGCATTTTCTCGGCGAGCTGAGCACTTTTTCTGAATTGTGCCGCTCCCGTCACTCTGGTTAGGTTGGCATCGAAAAAAACGCTCTCGGGTGCTTTAGAGTGCCGAGTTTATCACTGCGCATGAAGAAATGACCACCTCCAACGTTTGGTTTATGTTTTATAAGCATTTTTAATTTTATTGCTTAAATCGCATTTTCTCGGCGAGCTGAGCGCTTTTTCTGAATTGTGCCGCTCCCGTCACTCTGGTTAGGTTGGCATCGAAAAAAACGCTCTCGGGTGCTTTAGAGTGCCGAGTTTATCACTGCGCATGAAGAAATGACCACCTCCAACGTTTGGTTTATGTTTTATAAGCATTTTTAATTTTATTGCTTAAATCGCATTTTCTCGGCGAGCTGAGCGCTTTTTCTGAATTGTGCCGCTCCCGTAACTCTGGTTAGGTTTGGCATCGAAAAAAACGCTCTCGGGTGCTTTAGAGTGCCGAGTTTATCACTGCGCATGAAGAAATGACCACTTCCAACGTTTGCTTTATGTTTTATAAGCATTTTTAATTTTATTGCTTAAATCGCATTTTCTCGGCGAGCTGAGCGCTTTTTCTGAATTGTGCCGCTCCCGTAACTCTGGTTAGGTTGGCATCGAAAAAAACGCTCTCGGGTGCTTTAGAGTGCCGAGTTTATCACTGCGCATGAAGAAATGACCACTTCCAACGTTTGGTTTATGTTTTATAAGCAATTTTAATTTTATTGCTTAAATCGCATTTTCTCGCGAGCTGAGCACTTTTTCTGAATTGTGCCGCTCCCGTCACTCTGGTTAGGTTGGCATCGAAAAAAACGCTCTCGGGTGCTCTAGAGTGCCGAGTTTATTACTGCGCATTAAGAAATGACCACCTCCAACGTTTGGTTTATGTTTTATAAGCATTTTTAATTTTATTGCTTAAATCGCATTTACTCGGCGAGCTGAGCACTTTTTCTGAATTGTGCCGCTCCCGTCACTCTGGTTAGGTTGGCATCGAAAAAACGCTCTCGGGTGCTTTAGAGTGCCGAGTTTATCACTGCGCATGAAGAAATGACCACCTCCAACGTTTGGTTTATGTTTTATAAGCATTTTTAATTTTATTGCTTAAATCGCATTTTCTCGGCGAGCTGAGCACTTTTTCTGAATTGTGCCGCTCCCGTCACTCTGGTTAGGTTGGCATCGAAAAAAACGCTCTCGGGTGCTTTAGAGTGCCTGAGTTTATCACTGCGCATGAAGAAATGACCACCTCCAACGTTTGGTTTATGTTTTATAAGCATTTTTTAGTTTTATTGCTTAAATCGCATTTTCTCGGCGAGCTGAGCCTTTTCTGAATTGTGCCGCTCCCGTCACTCTGGTTAGGTTGGCATCGAAAAAAACGCTCTCGGGTGCTTTTGAGTGCCGAGTTATTCACTGCGCATGAAGAAATGACCACCTCCAACGTTTGGTTTATGTTAATAAGCATTTTTAATTTTATTGCTTAAATCGCATTTTCTCGGCGAGCTGAGCGCTTTTTCTGAATTGTGCCGCTCCCGTAACTCTGGTTAGGTTGGCATCGAAAAAAACGCTCTCGGGTGCTTTAGAGTGCCGAGTTTATCACTGCGCATGAAGAAATGACCACTTCAACGTTTGGTTTATGTTTTATAAGCATTTTTAATTTTATTGCT